>NC_087065.1:45572370-45611180 GCF_963678635.1 Symsagittifera roscoffensis
TATGAGCGCATATCGACTCATATAATAAACTTAATCGAACAAATGTTTGGTCAACTTGTTTACTTTGAGTTGAAAAACGTATCTTGGGTGGATCCACTGGTCGATTCAAACGTAATCGTTTTAAGCAGGGTAATAGTTTTTCAAAACCATAATTTATTTCATGACGAGTGCAATCGGCATTATAACGAGTGCAATCGGCATTGATTTTTCGCCATCATCGAAGCAAAATTGCTTTTTTTGCCATCAGCCAAACGTATTCGAATTAGGTCGATACAAGTGTTGACCTTATTCGACTCAGCTTAACTCCTTAACTCTGGTTAAATTTCAAGTCGACCATAGTTTTAGCTTATCGATTCATGTTTTGTCGCATGTCGACTTATATAATAAACTTAATCGAATGAATGTTCGGTCGACCTATTTAATTTGACTTGAAAATCGTATACTGAGTCGATCCACTGGTCGATTCAAGTTAAGCATTTTAAGCGGAGGTTATAGTTTTTTAAAGACATAGTTTAGTTCATGACGAGTGCAATCGACATTAACGGATATTCTTAAACCTGTGATGTTTTATTTTCTTGTCAGATTTAACATAACAATGCGAACTAGCTGTAAATTAGCTCCATTTTTTATTAGCTGCTAAGCAAATTAAATTAGGTTAGCCTCGAATAATATATGTAAATATGTAAATGCCTCGAATAATATATAAATATATAAACTTTAATATGAATTGGCTGAAAAAAAATCAACCTTAGCCTCGTTTTTTTCTGAGTTTGTCCTACTATTTCTCATGGACTTTTTCTGAGTGCAAAATCTGTCAAACATTTTCTTAAAACAAATACGGTCGCTTGATCTTTCATGAGATTTTCGTACATATTGACGTTTAGTTTCAAATCTTATAATTGAACAAATTTCATCTAGGTTGTTGGATACATTGGTCAGTTGTAACAGTTTGTCGTTTTTTCTCTTTTTCAATTTTGGTGGGCATTGGTTGATTTCGATCAAACTGAAGCATTTAGAACTATTTAAAGGATTATGGCTTATTTGCGTTTTTGGATTAGTGTTGTCAATTTAAAAAAAAAATTGATAGTTTTTTGTATTCGTCCTTTTGGACTATATCTTCTTTTGTGATTATCAACAGTTTTTTGATAACTTGTTTAGACTCTCTTTTACAGTATTTTTATTGTTGAAAGTGTATAAACAAATTTTATTTGCTGTTTTTTCCTACCAACAAAGTTCAACTCATTTACCCACTCTATTTAACTCATGTATCAACTCTTATGTCATTTCCTGTGTTTTAACATATGTGTCAGCCTCTGTTTAGTTTTATAACATCCTTTTCTAGTTAATTTAATAATTTTCTCAAACTAGGTGATGACAGAAAATAAAAATAACCGGCTTATGTGCAAGTAACATAAAATCTGACCACATTAATAGAAACCAAGAAATTAATAGTTTTTTTTCCGAATTTCAAAGAACAATTTTTGCTGCAATATTTGCAGATCTTTGAGTTTTTTTAAAATTTAATAAATACTTAAGAAGGTATTTAAAGAAGCTTTGCAAGGATAATTTTCGCTGCTTGATTAAAAACCAATTGCGCTATCATAAGCTTTCTCGCTAGAAGTTTTTTCTAGATTTGAGACCGAAAATCTTAACTTTCAAACAGGTTTTTTCTCGACACAGATAGTTTTTTGAAAACTTTTAACTATCGTTTCAACCACTTCTGAAAAAGTATTAAATATTTAAGACCACTCACTCATTTCGATGATTCGAATCCTATTATAGTAGTGGATCATGATTTTGAAAAAAAAAGTCAAAACACTCGATGACAGTATGTTCCTCCACACTTTCAGTGGTCGGAACAAATTTTGTTAGGATGGCCACGAGCTTGTTGATGTTTTTGTCCTTGCAATTCTTAAATCTGCAAAATAATGACAATCTTATTTTTCAGACTTTTTAAAGACCTTTGTTTTTATGATTTCAAAGAATAACTGCCCTGACATTTTTTGAGACTAATTTTATGGGACCAAAATAGTAAGTGCTAAAGGAAGTTGTTTTTACCACATCGAAGAAATCGACGCACTGGGGTCAAAAGATAAAAATTTTCAAAATCTCATTTTGTTAAAAATTGTTTATAAGTTTGAATTGTGAAGTTTGTTTGAGCAAAGTAAAAACAGCCAAGCCTCAACTTGATGCGGTTTTCATTTTTAATTATCTGAAGCATGTTTCGACTGCAGTAGAATTTAGTTAAAATTTTGATAGTTTCGAAACATTTGGTCAAAAGCTGCCGCGATTTTAGTCACATCAGGATAACTTTCTCTGTCGAAGTCAACCATATGGTCACTTTTTTCACGGCTGTGAAAGATACTTTGATTTCTTGGGCTATTAGTTTTCACAACCATCTGGTAGCAACTATTGGTGATTTTTGAAGACCATAGCGCAAGATTTTCCAGTGGACTAAACAAAAGTATTAATTAACCGGTTGAATTTGAGAGCATGAAAAATTCCGCAATCGAGTATGAAGTGTTAAATCAGAAAGTTTTTTTCATAACCTTGACTAAAAAAGGAGATAATGGAGTTATTCGGCAGCAAATAATCATCTGACAAATGGTCTGACAAAAACCATTAGAATAAACAGACACGTCAACTCGAAACTGACAGCTCGAATCTTCTCCCAAAAATCATCCGATTATTTCTGAGAATTCCATTGTAAAGATTCGGCTTAGTTCAATTCTTTCAATAATCTCCGCTTTCTCTCCCCTTGCTAAGATCACCTCCACTCCAGAGCACTTTCAACAAAAGCAATATAAGGGGATGCAAAAGATATTTCTAAAATGTCTCAGTCTTTCAACTTATAATGCGCATTTCAAATTTTTGCAGCAAATGTGCATGGGAGACCTAAACTGCTTTGTGATTCAAAAATATTAAGCAATTTTCATCCACATTCCAAACAAAACTGCTCATATCAGGGCGAAGCCTTGAATGTTCCGACTGCCTTTTAAGGTCTATGGGGCTGTTTGTTTTCTAAAAAAATGATTTTTTCTTAAAAGTTTGAAAATCTTTCCCCCACACGCGGTATTAAGTACAACGTGATAGATTTTGCTCCTCCTTACATGGAAATTATGAGAAAGAGCCTACTTCAAACAAATTGGAACAATTTATCAGACAAAATAAATCTCCGCCTACGTGTTAAAACAAATCGAAATATATTACGCGAATTACAGTGCTGATTTAAATTAACCGGACAAAACGCATTAAACTTGAAAATTAAAACGCCTTTTTCTCGAATTGGGTTGAGTTTAGGTGAAAACGTTTGAAGACAAAACTTGTTCAAAATTTTAACAGAATTAATATGGTGTAATTTGTTTTGCGAATTTCGGGCCCAAAATTTTACCCCAAAAATGGGTCATTTTGGTTTTTCTTAGTTAATCAAAAATTACGACAAAAATACCCAGTCGATCACAGACATAATTATATCAGATTGAGCCCCTTACGTAGCCCAACAAACTTTAAGCAGGTTTTTTCTCCAAAACTGCAAACCGTTTAAAAATTGTTTTTAAATAAAAAGTTGGTATTTTTTATAGTGAAAACGACTTTTTTTGTCTATCAAACAAAATTTAATTAAATATATACAAAATTTTGGAGAAAATACCTTTCTTAAAGTTTGTTGGGCTACGTAAGTGGCTCAATCAGATATAATTACGTCTGTGATCGACTAGGTATTTTTGGCGTAATTTTTGATTAACTAAGAAAAGCCAAAATGACCCATTTTTGGGGTAAAATTTTAGGCCCGAACTTCGCAAAACAAATTACGCCGTATTAATTCTGCTAAAATTTTGAGCAAGTTTTATGTTCATAAGTTTTCACCTAAACTCAACCCAATTTGAGAAAAAGGCGTTTTAATTTTCAAGTTTAGCTCGTTTTGTCCGGTTAATTTAAATCAGCACTGTATATTGTCCTAAATTGGCAATCTTTGAACCCCCATTACTGTACAGAAAAAAGATCACAGGTAATTTTTTTAAATTTGAGCTCAGGACAACAACATTTTTCGGTTATTTTATAATTTAGCGTAAGACCAATCCATACTTACGCATACATCCTTTCGGAAGAAAATGAGGAACTTATATGCTCTTCTTGGTGCTTTTATTCAGACAACTTTTACAAAATTCTGGTCCCTCGGGGGATCGATATCTTGTTCGGCATGTGCCCTGGCCAGTCAAAGGTGCTCACCACAACAGTGTCATGCCATGAGTATGGCTAAAACTGCTTGTTTTATTATCCCGCTCTACAAAATTGTTCCAAATTGAAATGAGGCAGCTATTTCGTTTTTTAACTCCATACACGACTCATATTGCAACACATAAGTTTTGATATTAGCAGCCTAAAATTCATAACTTGAAACGATTTTTCATAAATTGCTTAGTTTGATCTCAATACAACTTCAAACGATTTTTAGGGCGGGTCAAAACTCCAAAAAATATTACGAAAAAATATCAAATTTACGAAAAAATAACACAAGTAAAACGCTTTTTTAACATTGTGCTCCAGACAACGAAACTTTTCGATTGATGTGTAAAAAATTCCCTGAAAAATTGCTTGTTAAAAAGTCGGAATTTGTCTGAAGTCAAAAATCACCCTGAGCACAAATATTTTGTCATTTTGTCGAAAATAACCGAAACATCGTAACTTTACCAGCAAACTTTCAAATCGAAAACTGAAAATTGCCAGTTCGGCTAAATTAGGATAATTAACGCTCGAAATAATTTAACCTACCAAAGCATGAGCGGCAAATTGAAAGACTCATACCAAAATTGAGGCTTTTAGTTTTCTCCTATTAAAACCTTCCTCCTATTAAAACGAAGCGGAGATATAGCCCATATTTAATTAAACGTAGGCGAAACGTACAAAATTATGAGAAAAAATAAGTTTTGCTCAATTTTTTTTTAAATATTCAACTAATTTTCTTGCAATTTTTGTCTTTAAAACAAAACTGATTGTTTTTAAGATTTAACCTTGATATGAGCAACTTTATTGATCCGCCTTATGTAATAACTCTGCTTTGAGTGGTGGCTTTCATTGAGACCGTTGAGACCGAAACGGTTGCTTTCATTGAGACCGAAACGGATTCCGCAACAGGCCAAATTCAGATTTGTTGCTGAAACCGCATCATTGCTACTTTTCTCTGATATTTTTTGCTGTTTTATTTAGCTTTCAAAGGAAAACTATCATTGAAAGTATCGACTCCCTGACCTAAAGTCTCTTTAGTATATGAGAAGAAATAATTTTTTTTGATGAAAAATATAAGAATCCCAATTTGCCATTTTGGGAATGTTCTGGATTCGTTAATGCTCGCTTTTGCGCTTTTACATATGACGCTGAAAAAAAAGCGTGAAGAATTGATGCGTAGCAAACTATTCCGCGTAGCGAATTCCTCCGAATTAAACTGGTCCTGTCTTTTACTGATTGCAAAAAATAGAAGTGACAAAATTTTTAAAAATATGTCAAAAATTTCGGATCTCTTTAACTATATCCCTTTTTTTTTACAAAAGGGGAGGTTTTCTATACTTAATGTAAAATTTTCATATGCTAAGCCGTTTATTTATTTCTTTATTGGGGGATATTTGCTACTAGGTACCTGAGGGGGAGCGGGTGGGGTATAGTTAAATAGATTCTTCTTTTTAACTAAGCTTTTTTGACAAAGTTTTGACAAAGTTTTTGATATTATTTGACTAATATGGTCATCCCGAGCTCAAATTTGAAACAATGTTTAACTTGACATCCATTGTTGTAGAAGTTTTGTGCTTAGAAATTTCGAATTTGACTGATTTAAAATACTTATCGCACGTGTAAACAGCCAATTCACACCAAATTAAATTGGAGTAGGTTGGTCTTTTGAATACGTTACGAGACGCTGTTGGTATTTCACATAGCATTTGGGGACCAAAAAGAGCAGAAAAATGAATAAAAACCAGTCAAGCTGTACAATTATTATTACTCTGAGACGATGAGCAGTTGAAGAACTCTTCCTTGATAATATGAGCTGCTCGGTTCATTACGAGAAACAGCTGCTGAGCTCATGCAATGTCATAGAACATTTTTAGGCTGGGAACAAAAAGCGTGCGGGTTAAGATGGACATGTAACCACAATTATGTCGACTAAATAGATCACAGCTGAATCCTAGAGACTTTCTGCGCAGGGAAATTAAGTCCTATCAGAATATGCGCTTAATTACCTCGATGGAAGAAACATCCGTTTAGAAACAAAGTTCGCACGTCAAGCGAATGATGACGTCTGAATGCGCGTTCATGTCTATTTTAGAGAGGCGCATTAGAAGGGGTGCAGGGTGACGCCTCTCCTCAGGGAGTCGACCCCCTGCCGACCCACAGGTTCCCCCCATTACAATGCCAACTCTGCATTTTGTGATTGGTAAACGAATTCCGCAACAGGCCAAATTCAGATTTGTTGCTGAAGCCGCATCATTGCTACTTTTCTTCGATTTTTTTGCTGTTTTTTTTTTAGCAAAAACAATGTACCGCTCAAAATTGCTCCAAAAATAGGCAATTTTACGGAATCCGCAACAATATTTGCGGAAACAGGAACAGTTTATGGAATCCACAAACAAATAAAAACATATAAGAATAAAAAGTCAAGCCGAATCCACAACTGTAAGCGGAATCCGCATTCTGTTTGCTGAATCCAGTAATACATATAGTTATGTCTTGAAATTACATACATTTTCCTACTAAATCCAACTTTTGTGGGTCATCAGCAATACTGACTAACAGTTCAAACTCATTTATTGCCAACTGTTTGAACTCACCAGCTAAAACTCAAGTACTAAAAAAATAAGCCCTCTCCGATCGCAAAACCGAAAAAATTAACACTTTACCGCTCTCAAATACTGAAAGATTAAACTGTTTTCCGATCTCAAATAATGAATGAATGAACACTTTTCCGATCTCAAATATTGAAAAAAAACGAACTTTTTTCCGATCTCAAATACTAAAAAATGAACACCTTTCTTGTCTCAAATACTAGAAGGAAAAAAAATTGAGGTAAACAATTTCATGGGTTAAAAAGCTTCATTGCCGATGAAATTTTGTATAGTCCAAACACTAAGGGCACTAAAGTGGTATCATCACAATTTTAGTTGAACAATGTTTTCAGATTTGTAGTTGGATTCCCCTAACAATAGATTAGAAATTTATTTTAGATATAGCTCTCAGTTGTTAACGCCAGGACTGGATCAGTTCAGTGTAACAAACAAAACTACGATGCACTCATATCTGTGGAATCCACTTACATTTGCAGAATGCGCTTAAATTTTGCGGAATCCGCTAACAGTTGCGGAATCGAGAGCAAATAGCTATAATCACTTGTTGTGGAATCTGCGGCATAACAAATGTGCCGACAAAATTTAAGTTACAAGTACTTTTATGCGGAATCCACTAACATTTTAGAACATGTAAAGATTTGGCTTTAAAGACTTGTCTTTGGAATCCAAGAATATACAGACACTAAATTGTGCTCCAATCCAGTTCACAGCTCGGCCTCGTAATGCCTTCAGTACTTTTTAAGAAATCCATTTTTAGCTGATCGACCCTAAAGATTTTCTAAAGGCGCCTGCAGTGCTCATTTATACTAAATTTGAGAGGGAGCGCTCAAAAAAGGAGGCTTAAACCCCCCCGCGAGAAGATCCGCTCCTGTTATCCTAAATCTATACATTTTCGATAAAAAAGTAAAATAATTTTTGAATTAATAAACAACAAAAACAATAAATCTCAATTTGTCTTTGACCGCCCAATTGTACAAAAACAAATTGTGTGTAGGTTTTTTCCATCACTATTTCATAAACATTTCCAATTAATTGTCAAGTCCTTCAAAAGCTTCTTCCCACGTCATTTTCTTTCTCCGCAAACATATCAAAACTTCATAGGGTGAACTCAATAATAAAGTAGTCCCGCGGTGCAATAAAAACTAGATTGAAACAATAAAAGGAAGATCGAAAAAATGTGGACAGTCCAACAATTTCAAATCTGGGAAACAAAATGTTGAAACAATTGGCTCGGGGGTGGAGTAAACTCTCAGTTTGAGATGCACTTTAATTAAATTTGCGCAGCTTGCTTCGGGTCAGAAAAATAGCAGGAGTTTTCTATGTTGCAGTTAATTGGATCAGGTAAAAACAGGGGCGTAGAAATGTAGATTTCTAGTAGATTTCGAGCAAAATTGTTTTCATTTTTATGAAAATTTCTTTCGGCTGCTACTGGTTGTGTGAACAAGATTTTTGAAAGCAAAATATTACATTTTTTGAATTAGTTCCGGTAAAATATACAAAATCATTACGACTTCTGCAATCAGGACGTTCTAGAAGATAGAAGGTGAGAGCATTTTCGAGCACAGTGGCGGGCAGTCCCCTCTCCTGCAAGTTTTTTAGCTAAAAGTTTTGCCCAAATGTCGTATTGATTTGAAAGAGACGAACGTGCAAAAAATAGTACCGTGACAGTATTGTCAAGTCATTCTACAAAGTTTTGTGCTTGCATTTTAACAACAATGGCAGAAAAATCCTCCAAAAAAATCCACCAGTAGCACAGATTGTTCCGAAAAGTAACAAAAAACATGAAAAAAAAAACGATAATAAAAATATTACAGTTTTTAAAATCGAGGCCGGCGGTATAGCTCCATTACATAAAAATTTGCAAAGCTAAATTGATTTTTGTTAAATGACTCTCAACGAAACGAGCTTAAAAATTGGTTCATCCTGTCTTCATTCTTCCGAGTAAATTAGTTTTAAGCATGAACAAATATGTGTGAATTTTGTTCTGTTTTCAAATCAAGACCAGTATGGCCATAGTCTGATACTGCATTCAATTGACACCTACGAGTATTCTTCGAGCAAACTAAAAGAAAAAAGACTGCGCGTGTCAGGTCAAAACCCTGAATGTTTCGACTGCCTTTCGAGTTCCATGGTGAGTTTATATCCGGGATGGCTCACTCACAGAGTAATTTCAGATAAGTCTGTTCCTCACGCTATCATATTTTCAGCCGGATAGATTCGTGCAGCTTCTTAGTCTAATACCAATCTCAATCTTACTCTTAAATCTCCTAGTCTCAATAGATCTAGTGCATACTGGTATTTGCGAGATAAGATATCAGGAAGTGTTCTGGAGAAGAACGACTGTTTGCTAAGTTATATTTATTTTGTTCTGTTGCTGAAAGTATGAATTGTTTCAGCTATACAATCTATAGTAAGTGTTTGTTATGGATCAAGATTGGTTAGTTAGAAATACTCAGTTAGAGATAGTTTTATCTATAAAATAATGGATATGAATACTAGTTTAAATTTGTTCGACTCATCCGGGCTTCAGAGAGTTTTAAGTTTTAATGGTTTTTTTGTAGTGAAGGATGGATGGCGAGATTATTTGATTCTTAGGGTAGAGGCGTTTGAGGCAGTGGCTGCGTGAATGAGGAGAAAGAAACAGTTGCTCTTCTGGTGGAGTAGAGGTCTTCATGAAGAGAAGGGGTAAACTTGCTCGTTCTTCAGAAGTGGGTCTCGTGTATTTGGATCGGGTTGATTGATCGTGTTAGGGTTTCAGATTTATCCAATGATGTGTTGATTTCGTTAAGTTAGAGCGAGACTGCGTGCATTCTCAACTATTCATCGAATAGCTAGGAGGGGTTTGACTTCTCTGTGTGGAGCACCAAGTGACTATGATTCGTATGTGAAATCAACATAGAGTGGCCAATGTTCCTCATGTTCTTCTTCCAGTATGGAGCCAAAACCATTGCTGCGATGTTGGATTCATACTTTAAATTCTGTGAGGGTTGTGACTACGGCAACAAACCAATAGATATGCCATTCCAGAGTCAGAATGTCATCGGGTTTTCATCTCCTTTTGCTGCTCTAAGAAATAGGAGTGCGTGTCTTAAGCGTGGTGTAGCGCGAGTGGTGAGGCCGGCGATAGAGCATGCTCAGGATGTCCTTTACTGGTGGGTTAGGCCAGTTATGGGAGTATGATTTTACTGTCTCTTTGAGCAGAGTCTCTTTTTGTGTTCTACTTTTTTTTTCAGGTATTTTTTCTCTTTGTCTTTTGGTTGTGTCCTTTTATCGAAAACAGATTGTCATGTTTTGTGTTTTTATGTCATGCAGTCATGTTTTGTGTTTTTTGTTGAGATTTTAGTGTTTCAATTGGTTTTAATAAAACTTGAAAGTAAAATTCAACAGAATAATCCAGTTTTAAACTGGGTTTAATCTGGTTTGGGTACCGTGGGACTTCCTCATCCGTACAGTTGGTTTTTTGGCATTAGTAAGCTGAGCTGGTTAGTTTGAGCTTTTTTATAATTCCTTCCAACTGGGTTAAAAAAAGTTTGAAGAGCGTGAAAGCAAGTTAAAATTAAAAAGTTAATTTCGAAAACTTGAAATTCATTCGTTAAACATTTCCACCAGGACGAGTTGCATATTTGTGTAGAAAAAGTGCGCATATTTTTGTGGAAAAAAGGCGATTGAATCATGAATATTGTAACTTTATAAAAGAACTTTATAAAATTTTTAGTGATCATAATTTTACTTTCGTTTTTATTTTACTATTTCATTTTTGAATTTTACTGCGAAATTATCCTTTTTCTGCGTGTATTTTGATTTTTATTGCACAGAACAATTTATAATACGTAGTTAGAACTGAAAATAGAAATTTGAACCAGTTTTTTCATTTTTATTTTTCTTTTATTCTTTTTAGATGATCGCTGAGTGAAATCTAAAACGCAAAGGTGAAAGACGCGTGTAAAATGGGGAGTTCTTATTTTTTTTGTGTTTGTGATGAAAATAAATATACACTTACGAAGATGCAGAGTCAGAGAAAATCCCTGGAAGATGTGAGTTTTAATGCTGTCGGATGTTACTAAAAGCTTAGCAAGCATGCTTATTGCGTTTTTAGTGCGAAGCAGTGGCCAAATTTGTTTAAGCGCTCTGATGTTTTATTTTTATTTCTTCGGTATTCGCTGAAATTTCTTCTTTTATGAATTTTGTATTAGATTGTAACGGTTGTGGTTAAATTTGAATTTATGTATTTTTTCGAATAGGGTTACTTCGATGGGTTGTACATATTTAGGAGGAATGATGATGGGACGGGCGTTTTCTAGCAGGAAGGTCTTTTTCAAGGGGAAAATGTATACATATGACGAACAGAATCGTAATTACGGAGGATGTCGTGCAAAGTAGTAGATATATTAGATTATGTGAAGTTTAGGAAATAGGGGAATGTGTGTTTCGAGTTAATAAACATAAGCGATGGTCTGGGGTTAGGGGATGAGTAACTGTGTATAAAGTGCCGTTGGATGAATTTGTAAAAGTTATACGTGTTGGTTAGTTTCGTTTTTAACATAAATTTATGCGAGCAGTGAATAGCTTGTTAATTTGGTATGAAAAAAATAAAGGTTATTGCAAATTGATTGAAATTGTTGAAGAAGGGCTCATAAGTTTTAGTGCGTGATCTATGATGTGGTCGAAATTTTTATTTGTGCTGTCAAGATGAAAAAAAAAATCTGGTTTGATGAACAATTTTTCAGTTAGTTGTCGTTTGATGTCAGGGTCATCGTCATATGGGGAATCTTCCAAATATCTTGTTACAGTATGGTCATAGTGGTTTGTAGAAAATCTGTAAGACTTGTGCAATAAATCGGTTTAGTTTTTGATTTAGGCCTATGGTGGTGGGTTGATTAACTAGTCTTACAGTGCAGTAGTTAATTGTTGAATGCGGGGTCACAAACTTCGTTTTCAGTGGAGTTATTCGTTTAGGGTAATTATAGTGGGTCAGTAAGCTTATAGTAGAAATTCCATGAAAATGTTGAGGGTAGGAAATATTAATCTAGTTAATTGTTGAATGCGGTAGTTAATGTGAAGTGCAGTAGTTAATTGTTGAATGCGGGGTCACAAACTTCGTTTTCAGTGGAGTTATTCGTTTAGGGTAATTATAGTGGGTCAGTAAACTTATAGTAGAAATTCCATGAAAATGTTGAGGGTAGGAAATATTAATCTACATATTGTGCGCGTTGGGCTTCATTTGCTCATTATAGTAGGTAATTTGCTGGAAGAAAGGTAGAATATGTATCAATAAGTGTGGTGTATTAGTGTGAGGTGAGTTGTGGGGGTAAAAATTAAGATGATTGTGGACGATTAATGAGAAATTGTGGTGTCGTGTTAGCGCGAGTGGTGAGGCCGGCGATAGAGCATGCTCAGGATGTCCTTTACTGGTGGGTTAGGCCAGTTATGGGAGTATGATTTTACTGTCTCTTTGAGCAGAGTCTCTTTTTGTGTTCTACTTTTTTTTTCAGGTATTTTTTCTTTTTGTCTTTTGGTTGTGTCCTTTTATCGAAAACAGATTGTCATGTTTTGTGTTTTTATGTCATGCAGTCATGTTTTGTGTTTTTTGTTGAGATTTTAGTGTTTCAATTGGTTTTAATAAAACTTGAAAGTGAAATTCAACAGAATAATCCAGTTTTAAACTGGGTTTAATCTGGTTTGGGTACCGTGGGACTTCCTCATCCGTACAGTTGGTTTTTTGGCATTAGTAAGCTGAGCTGGTTAGTTTGAGCTTTTTTATAATTCCTTCCAATTGGGTTAAAAAAAGATTGAAGAGCGTGAAAGCAAGTTAAAATTAAAAAGTTAATTTCTAAAACTTGAAATTCATTCGTTAAACATTTCCACCAGGACGAGTTGCATATTTGTGTAGAAAAAGTGCGCATATTTTTGTGGAAAAAAGGCGAGTGAATCATGAATATTCTAACTTTATAAAAGAACTTTATAAAACTTTTAGTGATCATAATTTTACTTTCGTTTTTATTTTACTATTTCACTTTTGAATTTTACTGCGACATTATCCTTTTTCTGCGTGTATTTTGATTTTTATTGCACTAGAACAATTTATAATACGTAGTTAGAACTGAAAATAGAAATTTGAACCAGTTTTTTCATTTTTATTTTTCTTTTATTCTTTTTAGATGATCGCTGAGTGAAATCTAAAACGCAAAGGTGAAAGACGCGTGTAAAATGGGGAGTTCTTAATTTTTTTGTGTTTGTGATGAAAATAAATATACACTTACGAAGATGCAGAGTCAGAGAAAATCCCTGGAAGATGTGAGTTTTAATGCTGTCGGATGTTACTAAAAGCTTAGCAAGCATGCTTGTTGCGTTTTTAGTGCAAAGCAGTGGCCAAATTTGTTTAAGCGCTCTGATGTTTTATTTTTATTTCTTCGGTATTCGCTGAAATTTCTTGTTTTATGAATTTTGTATTAGGTTGTAACGGTTGTGTTTAAATTTGAATTTATGTATTTTTTCTAATAGGGTTACTTCGATGGGTTGTACATATTTAGGAGGAATGATGATGGGACGGGCGTTTTCTAGCAGGAAGGTCTTTTTCAAGGGGAAAATGTATACATATGACGAACAGAATCGTAATTACGGAGGATGTCGTGCAAAGTAGTAGATATAATAGATTATGTGAAGTTTAGGAAATAGGGGAATGTGTGTTTCGAATTAATAAACATAAGCGATGGTGTGGGGTTAGGGGATGAGTAACTGTGTATAAAGTGCCGTTGGATGAATTTGTAAAAGTTATACGTGTTGGTTAGTTTCGTTTTTAACATAAGTTTATGCGAGCAGTGAATAGCTTGTTAATTTGGTATGAAAAAAATAAAGGTTATTGCAAATTGATTGAAATTGTTGAAGAAGGGCTCATAAGTTTTAGTGCGTGATCTATGATGTGGTCGAAATTTTTATTTGTGCTGTCAAGATGAAAAAAAAAATCTGGTTTGATGAACAATTTTTCAGTTAGTTGTCGTTTGATGTCAGGGTCATCGTCATATGGGGAATCTTCCAAATATCTTGTTACAGTATGGTCATGGTGGTTTGTAGAAAATCTGTAAGACTTGTGCAATAAATCGGTTTAGTATTTGATTTAGGCCTATGGTGGTGGGTTGATTAAGGTGAAGTGCAGTAGTTAATTGTTGAATGCGGGGTCACAAACTTCGTTTTCAGTGGAGTTATTCGTTTAGGGTAATTATAGTGGGTCAGTAAACTTATAGTAGAAATTCCATGAAAATGTTGAGGGTAGGAAATATTAATCTACATATTGTGCGCGTTGGGCTTCATTTGCTCATTATAGTAGGTAATTTGCTGGAAGAAAGGTAGAATATGTATCAATAAGTGTGGTGTATTAGTGTGAGGTGAGTTGTGGGGGTAAAAATTAAGATGATTGTGGACGATTAATGAGAAGTTGTGGTGTCGTGTTAGCGCGAGTGGTGAGGCCGGCGATAGAGCATGCTCAGGATGTCCTTTACTGGTGGGTTAGGCCAGTTATGGGAGTATGATTTTACTGTCTCTTTGAGCAGAGTCTCTTTTTGTGTTCTACTTTTTTTTTCAGGTATTTTTTCTTTTTGTCTTTTGGTTGTGTCCTTTTATCGAAAACAGATTGTCATGTTTTGTGTTTTTATGTCATGCAGTCATGTTTTGTGTTTTTTGTTGAGATTTTAGTGTTTCAATTGGTTTTAATAAAACTTGAAAGTGAAATTCAACAGAATAATCCAGTTTTAAACTGGGTTTAATCTGGTTTGGGTACCGTGGGACTTCCTCATCCGTACAGTTGGTTTTTTGGCATTAGTAAGCTGAGCTGGTTAGTTTGAGCTTTTTTATAATTCCTTCCAACTGGGTTAAAAAAAGTTTGAAGAGCGTGAAAGCAAGTTAAAATTAAAAAGTTAATTTCTAAAACTTGAAATTCATTCGTTAAACATTTCCACCAGGACGAGTTGCATATTTGTGTAGAAAAAGTGCGCATATTTTTGTGGAAAAAAGGCGAGTGAATCATGAATATTCTAACTTTATAAAAGAACTTTATAAAATTTTTAGTGATCATAATTTTACTTTCGTTTTTATTTTACTTTTTCACTTTTGAATTTTACTGCGACATTATCCTTTTTCTGCGTGTATTTTGATTTTTATTGCACTAGAACAATTTATAATACGTAGTTAGAACTGAAAATAGAAATTTGAACCAGTTTTTTCATTTTTAATTTTCTTTTATTCTTTTTAGATGATCGCTGAGTGAAATCTAAAACGCAAAGGTGAAAGACGCGTGTAAAATGGGGAGTTCTTAATTTTTTTGTGTTTGTGATGAAAATAAATATACACTTACGAAGATGCAGAGTCAGAGAAAATCCCTGGAAGATGTGAGTTTTAATGCTGTCGGATGTTACTAAAAGCTTAGCAAGCATGCTTATTGCGTTTTTAGTGCAAAGCAGTGGCCAAATTTGTTTAAGCGCTCTGATGTTTTATTTTTATTTCTTCGGTATTCGCTGAAATTTCTTGTTTTATGAATTTTGTATTAGATTGTAACGGTTGTGGTTAAATTTGAATTTATGTATTTTTTCTAATAGGGTTACTTCGATGGGTTGTACATATTTAGGAGGAATGATGATGGGACGGGCGTTTTCTAGCAGGAAGGTCTTTTTCAAGGGGAAAATGTATACATATGACGAACAGAATCGTAATTACGGAGGATGTCGTGCAAAGTAGTAGATATAATAGATTATGTGAAGTTTAGGAAATAGGGGAATGTGTGTTTCGAGTTAATAAACATAAGCGATGGTGTGGGGTTAGGGGATGAGTAACTGTGTATAAAGTGCCGTTGGATGAATTTGTTAAATTTATACGTGTTGGTTAGTTTCGTTTTTAACATAAATTTATGCGAGCAGTGAATAGCTTGTTAATTTGGTATGAAAAAAATAAAGGTTATTGCAAATTGATTGAAATTGTTGAAGAAGGGCTCATAAGTTTTAGTGCGTGATCTATGATGTGTTCGAAATTTTTAATTGTGCTGTCAAGATGAAAAAAAAAATCTGGTTTCATGAACAATTTTTCAGTTAGTTGTCGTTTGATGTCAGGGTCATTGTCATATGGAGAATCTTCCAAATAACTTGTTACAGTATGGTCATGGTGGTTTGTAGAAAATCTGTAAGACTTGTGCAGTAAATCGGTTTAGTATTTGATTTAGGCCTATGGTGGTGGGTTGATTAAGGTGAAGTGCAGTAGTTAATTGTTGAATGCGGGGTCACAAACTTCGTTTTCAGTGGAGTTATTCGTTTAGGGTAATTATAGTGGGTCAGTAAACTTATAGTAGAAATTCCATGAAAACGTTGAGGGTAGGAAATATTAATCTACATATTGTGCGCGTTGGGCTTCATTTTCTCATTATAGTAGGTAATTTGCTGGAAGAAAGGTAGAATATGTATCAAAAAGTGTGGTGTATTAGTGTGAGGTGAGTTGTGGGGGTAAAAATTAAGATGATTGTGGACGATTAATGAGAAATTATGGTGTGGTGTTAGGGTGTTTTCGTTTCTTAAAAACTCTCTATGCACGTGAAAATGCAATCTGGACTGAAAGAATAGAGGATTCTGAGGTTGAGGTTGAATGGGTTAGTTGATGAAATGTAAATGGATTGTTTGTGTTATGAATCTGTCGTTGGGGATTAATAAATGCTTCTAAATCAAGCTCGAGTTGATCGTCAAGGATAGGGCTGCGTATATCGGGTTCATTACTGGATAGAGGGGAAAGAATAGGGGTGGCGTCAGTGTGCGAAGAAGGAGAAAGAGAGGGTCCAACAGGGGTAGGGGAAATTATGGGCTGAAACGTGGTTGGGACTGGGTTCAGATTCGAGGATTTTATCGGAAGTTCCAACATTGGAATTATTAAAATTAGAGTTGGTATTGAAAACTGTTTCAGTTGATTCATCTAAGTCTTTTCGTGGTGAGTTAGAAGTAAAAACTGGGTAGGGGGAAGAAGTGAGGTCTGAAATTGAAATGAGGGAATCGTGGCGTTGGAGATTGGATGAATAGGAAAAAGAATGGTTGAGGGACCCAACTTGTCGGCTCATCTTGTGATAAAAAGGTGATTGTTTTGAGAACGTAATTTTACAGTGTATGGTTTTTCTAAAATTTGTTCAAATAAGTCGCTATAGTTGGTTATTGGAAAACTATATATGATTTAGGGGTACAATGTACGTTATTAGTATGTATTGGTCTTTCGGAGGTCGAAAGTGTGCTTCTATAGCTTTGTGGTACTAATGATAAATAATAGTTTTTTTAAAATTCATGTAAATGTGATGGTGCTGTAGGTTTTGTATTTGCATTGTCTTTCAAGTGTTAAGCTTGATCATATGCTTTTGATTTTTCAGATAGTTTCTGATTGTATTCACTAATTTGTGCGTGAAGAAGGTTTTTATTAATTGGGGTAGAAAATATTCCGAAATATATACTGCAAAAAAACGCGTGCTAAGCTAGCTTGTCTTTTTACTTGTATGTTTTATAGATTTTTAAAGGGTGAAAAAAAATCGTATGAAATGAAACATTGCATATAAAATGGTAACTCTTTCTAAGACGTAGAATGGCCATCCTAGAAATGCTAGGAGTTCGTTTTTGATGTGTAAAAAACTAAAAATATTGATCGGAGAAAAGTCTTGTGGGCAATACTATTTTCTGTTTAGGCATATGCAGTCTTTAATGTCTTTAAAATATCCACTGTAGTCTCCTCGGTAATTGTCGGTTTTGATCATTTGATTGTCTCTGGATTGTGTCCATTCTAGTGATAAGTTCTTGACATTGTTGTATTTTCATGTGAGGTGCATGTCTGAGTTTGATTGAATTCCTATTGGTTGTAGATCTAAAATTGGGTTACGAGCAATTGCATGTATACTTTTAGGTGGTTTTTTTAAGTGTGGCTTTAAAGTAGGGTATGTATTTATGAAGATATTCTTTTTTTGTGTAATTAAATTTTTTTTGTGAAATTTTATCAATCTTGCGTGAAATTTAGCTAATTGGAATGTGATACATGTGTCTACTCTTCAGGGAACCAAACTATGGTTGCCTTTGTTCGCGTAGTGGAATCGCAATATCCTTGATCCTTTTTTACAAGGTAAGCGAATGACTTGTTATAATAATGTATCGTCTTTTAGATGTCGTGTTAACTGTACCTTTTCTAGTTGAAATCTTCAATCGAAAAACATTTTTTCTTGGTACCCTGAATTTTTTGTGCCTGCTTCACAGTTCGACGGATTATTGGTTCCAATATTACCTATTCAATTTTTGACGTGTTAATCATAAGTAAAACGTCCAAGTGCGCCATGATACGGAAGTTTACTGTCTAGTTGCACATGACCTTGTTAGTGTTCAAATTGAGCGTGCTGAGCAGAAACTGGAAAAACGTGAAATTTCACTAATTTACGATTTCGGTTTTGTTTTTAACCATTTTACAAACCTTTGATTTCTTTTTTACAACCTTCAGGCTCAAGATGTACTAGTCTTTTAACATTACTTTGTTAAAAATATTCCTGGTCGAGTCCGTTTTTGTTTCCGCTTCAAACTTGTGAAAATTTTACTTTCTTTTCAGAGAGTTTTCCTATGTTTTTTATATCCTAATAAAGTTGTTTCTCGGGCTTTCGAGTAAAAATTAGCTAGAACGGTTGATTATTCTAGAGGTTCGGATTCACATTTTGTGAATGGGTTAATTGCGTACTTATCTAGTGTTACTGTTGATCAACTTCACAATTATAGTGAGTGACAAGAGATTATTTCTATAGTGAGTGACAATTATAGCGAGTTCATTCGATCTTGTACGGGGGAAAAGATTTTTTTATGATTCATGGATTCAAGCTCTACTAATAGAGAGAGTGTTTTTATCGAAAAAATTAATAAAGATACACGTGTACGATAGTCCTGAAGAAGTACTGTGAAATTTTATGAAACCTTTAATCTTTTTTATTTATCTGTCCTATTTATATATTAGTTCTGTTCTAATAAATGAAGGTGGTAAAAAATGAGCTGCGATGTCTGGTGATGACAATGGCAAAGGATGTTGTACCAAATTATTTACTTTTACTGTTATTTCAAATTTAAGAGTTAAGCTTTGTTGTCAGAGTATTTGGATTTTAAGTTCTTGAATATCTTTGTGAATATCGTATCTGTATTGTAATCTGTTGAGTGCCTAATTAGGGAGTCTGTTGCAATCAAGATGTTGGCCGAAAAGGGTAGGAATGCTACAAAGGAGTTCCAATATTATCGTAAAGGTGTACTTGTACTTTGTAGCTCATCATATCTATCGTCTAGGTGACTTGGAATGTTTGTGGGAAAAATTGTTGATGGTGTTTGACCAGTGGTTGAAAGTGTTGGTGGGAGCAAAAATGTTTCTGGTAATGATGAAAATGTATCTGAAGAAAGTTCTAGTGGGTCATTTACAAGGTTGGGTACGCCCTGGGAAAATGTTTGGGTCATCCAATGCGGGAGATGTTGAGATGAAGTTGGGGGATTTTCACGAATTTGTTCAGAGTTAGGTGTTTAAGTTGAATGATTGGATGGGATCTTTGGTGTATTTTGTTGGGAATTGTTTTGATTGTACTTTTTATGTTAATAATTGAAAGGTCTAGAGGGGTTGATAATGTCGATGAGTGGATATTGAACTGTACTCTACGTGTGGTCAAACTTCTTCTGCGAAAATGTGTGGGTCATCCAATGCGGGAGTCGTGGTGATAAAGTAGGGGGATTTTCACGTTATTCAAAAGTAGGTGTGGAACTTAAAAAATGGGATGGGATGTTTGGTGTATTTGGTTGGGAAATGTTTTGTTCGTGCTTTGTATAGTACTATTTGAAAGGTCTAGAGCGGTTTATATAAAATGGAGATGAGGGGATATTGAACTGTACTCTTGTTGTGCTATTAATGGTTCAGACAATGATGCGCGTCTTTCTTCAAAAGTGTAGAGGTTTTCTAAATATGAGATACGGGTAGATGATTGGAGTTGATTTGTTTGATTAGATTTATGTGTTGTTTGGGGGTCTTGGGGTCGGTTGCTTAGTGAGGAATCAAGAGTTTGGATAAGCAATTTTGAATTTTTCTTCATTTAGGTCTGTGCTTTTCATTATATTTTTCTGCAAAATTGATCATTAAAACTGTTGCTAGTTCAAAAGCAATTGTTGCCTTTTTTATGCATTTATTAAGTTTCAGAGTTAGAGAAATTAGAAAGATGAGAAAAATTTTAGAAAAAAAAAGAATAAAATTGTCTTTTCTACTGAGTCAACTAGAATTATCAAGTCTCGTACCTGATTAGGTGATCAATGGTATTGGAGAGAGAAAAAGAGGTCTGAATGAGTCAATAGAAATTATGAATTGACTGAGAAAAATTAGAATAATGAGGATGGCAAGTTCCAAAAAATCAGTTATGAAAGAAACACAAAGTTGGAAAAACGTTAAAAAGGTTGAAAGAAAAATTGAAATGACTATTTTAATTTGTGTAACTGATTTAGAAAGAAGCATTTGAAAAATGTTTAGCTTTGTCGACTCATTTATTAATTTTTCAGAGCTTAATTCAGGTGGGTTTGAATTGATTTTGTTTTTTGAACAAGTGGGTGAGAGTTTTGGTGAACTAAATTGTGGGTGTTTTAGTATTATCTTTCTGATTCCTGATTTTGTTTGTGGGGTGATAAGTTATTTTTGGGAGGTAAAGTATCCTCAGGCTAAATGGTCAGATTGAGTTTTGTCTGTAAGCTTATTCAATAATTTCTTTTTGGGTGTATTCGGGATATAAGTTGAGACTTTATTGTTGATTTTTCTATTGACTGAGAGGATTGTAACTTTTATACAATTTTTCATTAAGTTGTCAAATAGGAGGGTAGTGCTGATGTTTGACCCGGATTTCTTTGAGTTATAGTTATAGTTGGAGTTAGGTCTATAGTTATCTATTTCGAGTTGGAGATTTACCGGCAAATAATAGAGGTGTTTGAAGAAAAATGAGATGATGTCAAACCATTTTGATTGGTTGATTCTTAACTAGTTTTTTTGAGAAAAAAAATGAATATTTATTTTGAAAAACTTTTTTTGAGTTTTTGCTAAAAATGTTATCTGTGTTGTTAACCAATAAGAGGTTTTTGGAATTCTTTTTTCGTTAATATTTTAGATTGCGGAATAAAAATTTGTAGTGTTTTCTTGGTTGATTTTGCAGACGAGATGATTGGCGTTGTTGTAATTTTTCTTTGATTTCAGGTATCAGGATTTTTTCCTGGAAATTACGTTTTTTTCTTTGTTTTTGAACGGTTGTTTTTTTTAGTTCGATTAAGATCAGGTGGTTGTGGTAAATGGTTGAAGTGTGGTGTTTCCGACTGGTTATTAGAGATGTTTTTGTGTCGACAATGTGTACTCTCTGAAAGAATATAGCTGCATTTTTTCACGAAGGGCGTGTGCTTTCGGGTAGTTTGGTAAAAGATTCTTTCTATATTGTACGATTTTTTTGATGTGATTATAAGTGTACAAGTGACATCGATGGGGTTTTACCTAACTTGATATGGTATGTTTTGATTAGGTTGTAGCTTTTTTAAAATTTGTTTTTGAATTATAAAGTTGGGGATTATAACAAAAGTTTTAGATTTGTTGCTAAATTTTCTGGTAAATTTCCTTTTGTTTTTTTAATCTCTATTCACAATTCCTTCTGTATGTGTCCCAGAGGCTAGCTCTAACATTTGTGGGTGATGAAATGAGTGTGGAGTGGTAGATGAGTAATTAATGTGGTGTGTTTAGACTAAGTGTATCTGGTAAAGCAAGGTGTTTTCCTGCTGTACAAACTATATGTAGGTTTAGAAAGTTCATTAGAATAAGTTGAAATCTGTATAATTAATGGTTTGGATTAGGTTTCTGTGTGAAAAAGAAAAATATGGGTTCTTGATCTCCAATTAAAATTGTTGGGTGTTTTGATCCAAGAATAAAAAATTCATATTCTGTCAAGACATATGTTATGGCTGTACATTCTCTGAAAAGTGTAGAGAGCCTGATCTGTGCTTGTGTAAAAACTTTTGATTTCGCTGATATAAGGTTCATTTTATTTGTGCCTTCAAGTGATTTAAAAGGGCCGCGCCATTTCCAAACTTGGATGCATCGCACACAGCGTAAAATGGTTCGTTTGGATCCTGAATTGTTTTTGAATTTTTAAGTGAGAAGGATTTTAATTTCATCGAAGCGTTTTTGATGGTCTAAAATCCATTCGAAATTATTTTGTTGTCTAAAAATGTTATAAAATGGTCTGAGATATAGTTGCATTTCATAAACATATATGCTTAAAAAATTTAGCATTCCAAGGAATTCTCGGATTTTCGTTTTTTTTGATGGTGGTTGGAGTTTTAAAATTGCTTGAATTTGAAATTTTGAAGGTGTTATTGTAGTACTTTCAAAAATATGTCCACAAAACTTCACACGGGTAAAGAAAAAATGTGATTTATCTGGGGCTGCGTTCATGTTTTCTTTTAACAAGATTTGGTGGTGTTTGTCTGAAATTTAAACATTTCTTGTTTTGTTTGTGTCTGTATGAAAACATCGTCTAAATATGTAATGTAGTTTTTGCTAAGAATTTATGATTTAAAAATTTTGCTCATAAATGCAGCAAAAGCTGCTGTCCCTATGGATATACCATAAAACAGTCTTTTAAACTCATATTGTTGTTTTCCAATAACGAACTGTGTGAGTCGACGTAAAAGTTCATCTAATGGCATTTGCTTGTGTGCACTAATCATATCGGCGGTATTGTAATAGTGTCCCTTTATTTTTGGAAGAATTACTTGTATGGGTTCTAAGGGCCAAATGCATTTTGATTCATCAATTAGAGAAACGAAATTTCTTGCGTCTGAAACAATTTTTAGTGATTCTGCATAAGCAAGAATAATTACCGGATATATTAAAGGGTTCGTGAATGTGTAGAAGTCTGTTCACTTTGTCTTGTAAGTGTATCAGTCCTTTAATCGATTGCTGTTTTTCGAAAACTGCGTCGGATTTCAGTGGAAGGTACAGTGGTGAATGTATTTTTCCAACATCAAGTTTTGATGTTCCATAAAGCATGGGTTATTTCAATAGTAGTTCTGCTAATTGTTCATATTGTTGTTGGTTGATTTGAGAAAGTTGAAAATTGAACACTTTCAAAAAATTTTGTTGCTCATCTGTATATTTTGAGATTTGGAACGTTGGTAAAAAAAGGGGGCTTTTGTGAATTGTTGGTGGCTGTTGATTGATAATTATCTAATAACTTTAAGATATTAATTACTCTATATGCCCTTTCTTGTGAAGGGTAAAATATTGCATTTGTTTTACAATATCCTAAATGACCCCAGGGAAATGTGCTTTTATATGATGATTTTTGATATACATGTAGTGCTATGATATCTGTGTTAGTGTGTTTAGCGAATTTGATAGATGAAATTGTTACTCTAAAAAACTTATGAATTGGATTATGAATTCTATGTTGATTAAAAATCATGTAAAACTTTGAGAAAGTGAGTGTTGTTTATTTTTTTTTCACAATTGGAAAAATGTTAAAGATGTTCTATTGAAATTCGTAAATTAATTTTTCAATTTCATTTTTGTGTTTATGATATTCATAGTTGGAACATACTTGGAACAAATTGGATTCCAACTATGTTATTTTTAAAATCTTTGATTTGAAAAGTTTGTTTGAAAGGTTTCAGAAGGAGTTTTTCTTGTTCCATCGTTCGTGTTGCTATAAGGAATAAATGAATTTATCCGTAATTTGTTTAATTTGTGACTTGTGCCGTGGCTAGTTTACTAAAGTATTTATAAGGGTAAAGTTTTGGGTGTAGATTTTGGATTTCCTTTCAAGCAGAGTTGTTAAGGTTTGATCTTATTTTGAAAGAATATAGCTGCATTTTTTCACGAAGGGCGTGTGCTTTCGGGTAGTTTGGTAAAAGATTATTTCTATGTTGTACGATTTTTTTGATGTGATTATAAGTGTACAAGTGACATCGATGGGGTTTTCCCTAACTTGATATGGTATGTTTTGATTAGGTTGTAGCTTTTTTAAAATTTGTTTTTGAATTATAAAGTTGGGGATTATAACAAAAGTTTTAGATTTGATGCTAAATTTTCTGGTAAATTTCCTTTTGTTTTTTTAATCTCTATTCACAATTCCTTCTGTATGTGTCCCAGAGGCTAGCTCTAACATTTGTGGGTGATGAAATGAGTGTGGAGTGGTAGGTGAGTAATTAATGTGGTGTGTTTAGACTAAGTGTATCTGGTAAAGCAAGGTGTTTTCCTGCTGTACAAACTATATGTAGGTTTAGAAAGTTCATTAGAATAAGTTGAAATCTATATAATTAATGGTTTGGATTAGGTTTCTGTGTGAAAAAGAAAAATATGGGTTCTTGATCTCCAATTAAAATTGTTGGGTGTTTTGATCCTAGAATAAAAAATTCATATTCTGTCAAGACATATGTTATGGCTGTACATTCTCTGAAAAGTGTAGAGAGCCTGATCTGTGCTTGTGTAAAAACTTTTGATTTCGCTGATATAAGGTTCTTTTTATTTGTGCCTTCAAGTGATTGTAAAAGGACCGCGCCAATTCCAAACTTGGATGCATCGCACACAGCGTAAAATGGTTCGTTTGGATCCTGAATTGTTTTTGAATTTTTAAGTGAGAAGGATTTTAATTTCATCGAAGCGTTTTTGATGGTCTAAAATCCATTCGAAATTATTTTGTTGTCTAAAAATGTTATAAAATGGTCTGAGATATAGTTGCATTTCATAAACATATATGCTTAAAAAATTTAGCATTCCAAGGAATTCTCGGATTTTCGTTTTTTTTGATGGTGGTTGGAGTTTTAAAATTGCTTGAATTTGAAATTTTGAAGGTGTTATTGTAGTACTTTCAAAAATATGTCCACAAAACTTCACACGGGTAAAGAAAAAATGTGATTTATCTGGGGCTGCGTTCATGTTTTCTTTTAACAAGATTTGGTGGTGTTTGTCTGAAATTTAAACATTTCTTGTTTTGTTTGTGTCTGTATGAAAACATCGTCTAAATATGTAATGTAGTTTTTGCTAAGAATTTATGATTTAAAAATTTTGCTCATAAATGCAGCAAAAGCTGCTGTCCCTATGGATATACCATAAAACAGTCTTTTAAACTCATATTGTTGTTTTCCAATAACGAACTGTGTGAGTCGACGTAAAAGTTCATCTAATGGCATTTGCTTGTGTGCACTAATCATATCGGCGGTATTGTAATAGTGTCCCTTTATTTTTGGAAGAATTACTTGTATGGGTTCTAAGGGCCAAATGCATTTTGATTCATCAATTAGAGAAACGAAATTTCTTGCGTCTGAAACAATTTTTAGTGATTCTGCATAAGCAAGAATAATTACCGGATATATTAAAGGGTTCGTGAATGTGTAGAAGTCTGTTCACTTTGTCTTGTAAGTGTATCAGTCCTTTAATCGATTGTTGTTTTTCGAAAACTGCGTCGGATTTCAGTGGAAGGTACAGTGGTGAATGTATTTTTCCAACATCAAGTTTTGATGTTCCATAAAGCATGGGTTATTTCAATAGTAGTTCTGCTAATTGTTCATATTGTTGTTGGTTGATTTGAGAAAGTTGAAAATTGAACACTTTCAAAAAATTTTGTTGCTCATCTGTATATTTTGAGATTTGGAACGTTGGTAAAAAAAGGGGGCTTTTGTGAATTGTTGGTGGCTGTTGATTGATAATTATCTAATAACTTTAAGATATTAATTACTCTATATGCCCTTTCTTGTGAAGGGTAAAATGTTGCATTTGTTTTACAATATCCTAAATGACCCCAGGGAAATGTGCTTTTATATGATGATTTTTGATATACATGTAGTGCTATGATATCTGTGTTAGTGTGTTTAGCGAATTTGATAGATGAAATCGTTACTCTAAAAAACTTATGAATTGGATTATGAATTCTATGTTGATTAAAAACCATGTAAAACTTTGAGAAAGTGAGTGTTGTTTATTTTTTTTTCACAATTGGAAAAATGTTAAAGATGTTCTATTGAAATTCGTAAATTAATTTTTCAATTTCATTTTTGTGTTTATGATATTCATAGTTGGAACATACTTGGAACAAATTGGATTCCAACTATGTTATTTTTAAAATCTTTGATTTGAAAAGTTTGTTTGAAAGGTTTCAGAAGGAGTTTTTCTTGTTCCATCGTTCGTGTTGCTATAAGGAATAAATGAATTTATCCGTAATTGTTTAAATTGTGACTTGTGCCGTGGCTAGTTTACTAAAGGTTTTATAAGGGTAAAATTTTGGGGGTAGATTTTGGATTTCCTTTCAAGCAGAGTTGTTAAGGTTTGATCTTATTTTTTGGGATTTCTCCAAATAGCGGAATCATCCAATTTTTTTTGGTGGTGATTTTTTAATTGTTTTTTTTTTCTGGTATAAATTATTCATACTTGAAATAAATTCAATAATATGTGGAGTGTAGCTGGGTTGTTATTTGGTTCTTGAGGATTTACATTATTGAAATCGATTCTGATAAAAAATTGATTTTTGTAATAAATCGATTCATTTGGTATTCAAGTTCTATTTTGAGCATGTTGATTATGAGTGTGTTTTCTGTGTCGCTTTCTTCATCTGTGCTTTCACAGTGTATGTGGTTTAATTTTAGTTCTAAATTTTCTGTATTGTCAATGTCTCGAGGGTCTGTGTTTGTTCCATCTGTAGATTGTACTTGATTAGTTTGTCTTTGATGTTTTGATATACTACTTCTGTATCTTTGATTTTGTTTGCTTACATTTTTTGAAATTTTTCAAAATGATTTTCCATTTTTAGAATTATCACCAGATCTATTTTTAAAATTGTTACGATATGGTCTGTTGACAGAATAGTTTTGTGGTTTATTATTTGAGTGATTTTGATTGTGATTATTTGACGAATTTCTTGCACGGTCATTGGCATACTATCTATTCGGAGAGTTTGAATATGAACAGTTTCTTGTATAGCTTGAGTAATTATTCCTAATAGAGTTTGATCTAGTTTAAATATTTCGATAATGATTGTTTTGACTATTTGATCTGCTATATCTATTTTATGAATAGTTTTGTGAATTGCTTTGATCTGGTGATCTTGCATGAAACCTATTTGCATAGGGGATTTGTGATCTGTTTTTATTACAGTTTGTATCTCTTTGGAAAGTTAAAAAAGTTTTTGTCATGATAAAAAAGTTTTTGTGTTCTATTTAATTTGTCTTGTTTTTTTCTACATTCAGCAATGTTATGTCCATATCTTCGATAATAGTTAAAACATTTTTTGCTGAATGATGGTTTGCGTTTAAAACTCGGAGTCTTTTCTTAGATGTTTAGGATTTGACTGTTTTTTTTCTGTCAGCTTCTTGAATATTATTAATATGTGAGATTGTTGTACGAACATCTTTCACATACTGAAGTTTTAGTTGTTCTGTTTCCTCTGGTTTCATTGTGATTTCAGCTTGCTTTGTCTACTAATTTGCGGAAATTTAAATCGGGTTCTCGGGTTGATGATGGATGTGATGCTTTCTTTTTTATTGCAATTTTTCTTGAATGTGGTGTTAAATTCATGATTAAATTTTCGGTCATTTTCATTATCTTGTAATTATGTGTATTAGAAGAATTGTCTTTTCGTACAAAATTTCTTTTTTACTGCGATTTGTTTCATTGTTTCGTTCGGAAGTCTACGGATTTTGTTGCATAGAACTCTTTAACGTTGCGAATCGTTTCCAGTCGGATGCAATTTCTACGGGTAGAACTGAAAACCACTTTTGAGCTGCGCCATTGAGTGTGGTTTGAATTAATGCTGAAAATCTATGTTTCCGGGCCTGGCTTCTGGGCCTATATTTAAGATTAAATTGGCTGTAACAGCACTCAAGTAGTCTTCTACTGAGTATTCAGGATCTGTTCCTGTAAATGCCATGAGTGGTTTATTAGACGTTATAGTTGATCCACCCATAAGGTATGGAGAGTCATTGTCATTTGTAGTGATTCTGATGTTTTTGGTATTTGTGTGAAATTTGTAAATTGAATTTTTGTAACTTCGTGTTGTTTCAAGTAGTAAGGTAATAGGATTTTTTCGCTTCTCATTGATTCGGGTTGGTAGCCTTGAGTTTTTGTATCGTTTTGTGGTGCTATAGTATTACTAGGCCGTGCTTGGTTTTTCCTTTGGAAAAATTGTTGTTATGTGTGTCCCGGTTTTTTAGGATTTATGTAAGGTTCAAAATATGGTTGATCTATATCATTCCAGTGGTTATTTCGTTGGTTACTATCATATTGTTGTTGGTTTTGTTGGAAGTAATCTCCATCTTTAGAATAATATGGTTGGTTTCGTGCGAACTTGGGTTTTTGTTTTGTTTGCAAAATGGATTATTATCAGTGCGGTCTGTCGGGGTTTTTCTTTTATCATTAAAATTTTTTTGATTAAGATATTGGTTTTGTTATTTGTTTAATAAATTATGTTCTTTAGGTTGATTTTGTGTTTGAGAAATCAATTTTGCTATGGGATTGCTAATACTGTTGTATGTGAAAACATCATTCTTATGATTAGCAAAATTATTGGCATTGGCGTGTTTTTGTATATTTGATTGTCGTTTTTTGGTCGTTCGTCTATGTGTTTGGTAATCCATATGCGAGTATTTGGGGATATCAGATGGTTTAACTGTTGATTGTAATTTTGTTTGTGGGAATGGAGTAATTTTTTTTTGTGGTGTTGTAAGTGTTGGGTGAATATGGGAAGGCTTTGTTGTGTTGCTATTGCTGCTTGTTCTATCATTAAATTTTGTATTTTAATTTAAAGGTGCGGTGTCAGTTGCGAGTGAAGTTACTCTTAAAAAATCCCTGTGTACAGAAGTAGTGGCAATTGTTGCACTTGAAATATCATTTGAGATGTTGAAAAATTGAAAATGAGACCATTCAGGGTCCCATACATAATCTATTTTGTCTGCTAATTTTGTTTCATCATCCGAAGTCTGTGGTCGAAAACTTTTTCTTGCTTGTGAGAAAAAAAATCATTTGTGCTGAAAACTATCTATAATGAACTATGTTAGGTTTTTTAAGGGATTAGTTTTTAGTGAGTGTTTCGCAAATTAAATCTAGAAAGCTTGAGAAAGTTTTTATCTCTCGTCTTACTACATCGTGTCATGCTTGTTGTGGAGATACATAGAATGTGTCATTTGTTTTTATTGAGAAAACATAGCTAAACATGCTGGAAAAAACATCGTTCGGGAAAATTGAAATTGGTCTTTGTGAATTTTGGTGTTGCTTATTTTTGATATATTCTTTGAAAACCTTTTTGAAATCGAATTCTTTACCATTTGTTTTCATACGGTGTGGTGGTTGAGTTGATGATTGTGGTGGTAAAATTTCGATGGTAAGCATACCGTATTGTGAAGTGATATTACTAATGCCTGGTAATAGTGATCGATTAGTTGTCTTTGGATTTTTGTCATCAGGAAAATCTTGTTTGCATGGGCTATTTCCTTTTTCGAACAAGTATGCAATTAAATTATGGCAAATTTGTGCTTGTCCTCTAGCGGGATCGCTTTGTGGGTGGATGACAAAAAAAAAGAATAGAATCAACGTCAAAAATTTCTTCGTATTGAATCAATTTTGTGCGTATCTACGGTTAATGTTTAATTTTCAATATGCTTTATTGGTTGATTCTACTTATAGTCTTACTGGTTTACGAAGGTAAAAATTTTTATATGGGTTTTTTTTATGGATGATGCTGTTGTGGATCTTGATTACGTAAAATCTTTTTGGTCGTTTATTAGTTTACTTGTGTCGCTGATTAAATCTCGAAGATTTTGAAGTTTTTGTATTGTGGTTGAGTCAGATTCCAAAACTGCGTTTCGTGTTCTGGAAAATTTTCGAATTCAAATTTTACTTTGTTTTTTGATTATTGCCTTCTTTCTCAATTGTTTTTTCGATCTGATATATCCTATTTTTTGCTGATGTAGTGTAATTACAAGGTAGTATCTTTCGTTTTAAATTAAACAATTGTGGAGTACTACTGTTTGTTCGTTTTCCAGCTTATCTCTTGACATAAGTGTTAGAATGATGATTGCAAAATCCAGAGGTTAGGTTTTTATATTTACTAAACTGTTAGTTCTTACAATTTTTGAGAGGTTTGTGAGGTTATCCTAATTTTGCAGCATAGGTTGTCGAGTACAGATGGGTTAGAGAGAGAAAATATCAATTCGTTAGAATCATACTATACTTTCTCGGTGATTAATTTCTAATTAAGGAAAATTATTTAACCTTACTTAGGGTTCTAATTTCTGATCAACGGTTGGAGAATAGTAAATCAATCCACAAGGTTCAGGTATAATTAGAACGCGAGTAGATCGTTAGATACTTTTTTAAGTGTTACTAATTTTAGATGTATCTAAGCCTGGGTCAATTAAGAGGAGGTGCTTTAGTGAAGGATGAGTAACCGAAGTTCTTCACTGTTTATCTTAATTAAAATGGTTAGTTATTCAAAGGGTCTTTTAGTCTTGGGTCATTGGTAAGGGTTGGAGAGTGAATCGACGTTTGAGGTCGTTAGACATTTTTTTATTAAGAAGTAGGGAAAACAAGTTTGTTCTAATTGATCCAATGAAAGCCTTGATGATCAAATGTTATTAAATGAATGAAGATTTAAAATTAGGTGAAGATTTAAAAAACCAAGGGTAGCCTTGATGATCTGTTTTTAAAGAAAACTTAAGATGTTATGAAACAAGGACAAGCCTTGGCATATTTAAAGTTAAGTTTGAGATAAGAGGAAGGGTATAAAGTTACGAAAAGATTGGTTTGAAAATTCTAAATTTAAATGATTTTAACTTTCAATTGATTATGGTTATGTTTTAGATGAAGAAACAAGGAAGCTTGATCTGTGAAGGAATGATGATGTGAGTCCTTGAGAAGCCTGAAAGTTTTTAATAAATTTAATTAAAATAACGTTAAACTGATCATACAACTAATTTTTGTATTTTTGATTAAAATAACTTTTAAGTTTACAAAAGGTTCAAAGTAACTGCAGATTTGACAAAATGAACAACATTTGTGTTTTTTGTTATCGGTTGTTGTTATATTATATATCATGTTTGTAAAAGAAAATCTACTGCATTGAGAATTTTTAAAGATAAAAAATCGTTGCAACCTGCGTCGTTTCGCGATATAGGGGCTCTGTCTCTTGTTCGGGTTTTGACCTGGTGTAAGCTGTATTGTATGGTTGAATTGATTATACTTATTGAGACGTAGAGATATACTCATTAAATTTTTAATACTATCGAACCTTTTGTGGTGTCTTTGATCTTAATTCTATTTTGAATTTGCTAAAACTAATTTGGTTGTGGTCTTTGTACGAGACTTTTGGTCGCACCAGATGAAGTTATATCCCAGGTGGCTCACTCATAGAGTAATTTGAAATAAGGTACAACGTCTGTTCGTCAACGCTATCTTTTTTTCGGCTGAATAGATTCGTGCAACTTCTTAGTCTAATATCAATCCTAATCTTACTCTTATAACTCCTAGTCTCAATAGATCTAGTGTATAATGGTATTTGCGAAATAAGATATCAGAAACTGTTCTGGAGAAGAACGACTGTTTGCTAAGTTATATTTATTCTGTGCTATGAATAGTTTCAGCTACACAGTTTATTATAAGTGTTAGTTATGGATCATGATTGGTCAGTTAGAAAAATTTTACAGAGATAGTTTTATCAAACAAAAATTCAATATAAATACTATTTTTAAACTGGTTCAGCTGAGGCATGCTAATTGGTCAATGTAAAAATTACACGTTAATAGCGCAAATTATAACGCGCGTTAATGGTCTAATGCGTTTATGCCATTTGTTGCAAACACTCATAATTTTACGAAAAAAATCACAGTTGAAGTATGATTTTGAACTTGGGCTCAGGATAACAACAAATTTTTGGCTGAAAACAAAATTACATCAAACTTTGCCATTGAAAACGTCGAAGCCTTTCTACATAAAAAACAACCCGAGCCCTATCACTTCGTCACTTTCCTCGAAAAAGGTGCAACAACCCACTAAGTCCTAGTTTCTTTCGGTCTCAGTGATGCGGTCGAAAAAATGAGCACGAACGGCTTTAACTTTTTTCTTTGTCCTGTCAAGATTCTGGGGAACTTTTTTCAATTTAATGTGTACCTATTTTTTTTCCACTTGATGGCTCAAAACTTTCTAGCTCCTGATCTGATACTCTTTTTGTTCTCCTCCTTGCTTCTCTGATTGGTCATAAAATCCGTTCTCTTGTTCCATTTGTGTTCGTTCCAGTTGTTGTGGTTGTTTGGTTTGCTTCTTCATTCTGATCTTGGCTGTCCCCTTGTTTCTTGGCAGCTGATTATCTAACGTTTATCCCCCTTGCAGGGTGGCCAGTTGTCTATTCTCGTTTGGTGTTTCATCATGGTTACCACCGCCTTCCTTTGCACTCCTTCATCATCGTGTGTTGTGCTACCGATGTCAAAACCCCACACACTGACACTGGTTGTAAATTTGACAATGGACTGCTTTTTCCACCTGAATTGATTATTTTGACGGAATCAAATATTTTAGGCAATGATGAAGATTTAAAATTTAAAATTCTGAGTGTTGCTTTACTTGATTTGATAATGCCTAAATGATTGAGCTAAAATGAAGTAACTTTTCAAGTGATCTTCGTTTTATGTTTAACCATTCATGGAGTGGTTGTTTGTTCCAGTCTAGCTTATTGCGTCAATCTTATTTTTTTTATCACGCGGAGTTTTGCGTCTTTGATACCTTTTTGATCATGTAATAAAATGCTCAAGTTCGTTGTTATTGAATCATTATATTTTTTCTTTTGATCACATTAAGGATTACATATTGGTTGATTGGGAATTTGTTTCCTACGGAGCACCGCTTTTCACTGAGATCAGTGATGCTGCGATCAGGTATTTTTGAACGAATAATTTTTGATCAGGTGATCTGTTTTTTCAATACTGGACAAATTTGAACGTTCATGACATTTAACACTTTGATGTGTGTTTTCTTTGATGTTTCATTTTTGGTTTTGTTCAGATAATTCTGTAATCTAATACTCTGCTAAATTAATTCTGATTTGATGGGCGTGGATTCTTGATCCTAATTTAACAGACGTGGATGTTTGATCTTTGACTCAAGATCATTCTAGCTGGGCTAAGCCATACCCTTTTTCCTACCTCTCTGTGATATCGCACTTCTTGTAGTCAGCTTCTACTGTCAGTTGCCTATGGCCCGCGTCTCTTCTTGATACATTGAATGGGAGATAAGTCAACGAGAGCGTGTATCGGCCAGTATCTATTAAAATTTCTAAGTTTTCCAGCGCAAGGTATATCATCATCAGGGATGTATTTTTTTCAGAGGTAAAAAGTTTGGGTTTTCCTTGATTGGGAGATAAACTACACACAATCCATTTACCGCGTTCTCTCCGCCAATCTGGAATTTTTGGTCTGATGCTTCCTTTCTTCGTTGGAGTTCTCTCCATTAATTCACTAGTTATGATTATCCGATCAGGACCTTTTTAGACTAACAATAATTGGTTTTAATTTCTGGAAAACACTCTCTTTCCGTCGGTCACTAAGGCCAGGTATGGGATAGATTTTTTATTATCTGTGTCATATCTCCTCATGCCCCCGAATTTTCGTTTCTCCTCTTGGATTCGTTTGTCTTCTTTGTGTTCGAAAAATCGCATAGCTTTTTTATTTCTGGCCTCCCTGGTTTTCCTCTGTGGTCCATTTTCTAAATCCTGGGCGCCTTCTAGTATACGGATGGTAGTTACCAGTTCCAAAGGATCTTTTAGATTGTCGATGTCCATGTTTTCTTTGGCAATGATGGCCAGGTGGAACTGATCTATCCAGTTACTCCATTGGGTGGGTGGTTATACGGTTTTAGTTTGGCCAAAAGGCGGGAATTTTCCGCAGATTCGAATAAGTTGCTAACTGCGCCATAATTAAAACCACTGGTAAGCTAATCTAACTAATCTAAGTTAAAAGAATAAAATGTAAGTGTGTTAATTTAAAATTGACCGATGTCTAAAAAGAGCAACAAGTGACGCGAAGTCCACTGGACTTCGTACAAATAATAACTGACAGTTATCTAATTAACTATTAGAGGTCAAGGTTACTACTTATGTAATACACAATCACAACAGTTTTCTACCCAAACAACCATTCTAATTGGTTTGCTTTGTTTCATATAGGAGTTAAATACGATTTTTAGCTTGCCTTGTTGTTCCTACTAAAGAAGGGAATATTTGTGTTATTCTTCAAGTAAAAAGTTTGGTTCTTTGAATTCTTGGCCTTCTCAAATTAACTGGCGCGTTTAGGCTATTTAAAAAAAAAAAATTTTTGTTTTTAAATCGCAAATAATCATCGTTATGGGTAGAATGATTTATCATAATATAATCTTCTTAGTCTTGATTCGATCGACATTTAAACATTTCACAAACTGTCCCAGTGTCGAATTGTTTTGAATTTTACTCACATGACATTTAGTCTGTTTTTGAGTGAGTAATGTAATCGAGTAAAGCTCGAGTTGGAAACTCTTTATTTCATTAAATTCTTTTTTTCATTTTTTGTTCGACATTCACTTTTTGAAGAAAGAAATTTTTGTAAGTAGATAATTCACTTAATCTCTACGAGATTGTTTTCTTGTCATTTTTCGATTTGCCGATTTGCCTATTTGTTTCCCGATTTGCCTGTTTTACTGTAATTTTTGTATACCCTAAAATTTAAATGTGTTTAGTCAGATCTTTTCATTTTATCACGCACCAAAAATATCACTAATTTGAAAAAAAACTACTGATCGAAACACTCTGTGCTACTTGCACAGCAACCGGCTCTCCTTGTTTCAAATATGTTTTCAGACTTTTCGGTCTTTTTTGAGTCGATTTCTTCAACGGACGTAATTGGTCTGGTTAAAAATGCCACTCTGAGCATATTTATTCCCTCAATTGGAAAAAAATAAGGAGGTGCGAAGTTGCGAAACTTGCAAATGTGGCTTAATCAACTCGCAAATAACATCAGCTTATCTATAATACCAAACGTGTACGCGACGATTTGGTCCGCGATGTTTACCACCTTCAAGCTCTTATATCCTCAATATTTGAAAACTGAAGTTTTCAGTTTTCGAAGATAAATGTTTTCCGCATTCTTGGTTGAAACAAGCGTATTGATTTCTCTTTTCCCGTCAAAATGGGGCCAATATTGACGCCACATTTTCAATATAATCTCAGACCCTATAAATAAGGCCCAGCAAAAGATCCATATTGAGTTATTTTGAGTTAACACTGATTGAATTTGACAAAGTTGACGCAACTTGACTGGACCAAATATGCCAGAACCATAACCGCTCAAAAAGCTTTCAGTCCCCAGCGAATATCAATTTTCACCCTATAACCTAATTAACCGGTACCTGTAAAAAGTCCAAAACACAAATGGATATAATCAAAAGTTCATAATACATAGCAGACTATGAGGAATTTTTATTTTGGATTGAAGTTTTTGACTTAGCGGCCAATTCCTCCTAAGGAGCTTTGATGGCATTTTTTCGAATTAGTAATTGACGTTTACAGAGCAAAAATGTCGAAAACTGTAACCAGGTGTTGAGGCAACTGTGTCTTACTCGCCTCAAATTGGATAAGCTTCAAGTCAAAAAAATCTTACTTCAACAATTGGGGGTCCAATACAAACTATTCTTAACCCACGTCTGTCTTTTTTGTTGAAAAAACCTTGTTTTTGAGAATTACTTGAGAAATTTGGTTCAATATACATAATTTTGTCAGAGCAAATGAAATAAAATAAAATCAAATGAAACGACTTCTGCAGGTTTTGATCTTCAAATTGCGTTTTTATTAACAATTTCGATATTGCTTATTTGTAACTCGGTTTTGAAAGAGAATTACTTTTTAAAATCAAATATTTCCTCCACTTATTTGGGCAGATAGAGCTTGTTTTTAATTTGAATTTATTTCAAGGGCAATATATTCTGCCTCATTATGTTTGACGCAAATTTGAGGTAAGTTCTGAACTAAATTTTATGACGCTGAAAACCCTGAGTTGAAATTAACATCGGGTTAGACAGAATTAAAAAGAACGAAACAGTTAGATTTTGTCTATTTTTGACTGTTCCATAAAGAGAAATAGTGAAACATATGGGTTTTGGGCCGGTGAAGTGGCTAAATCTCTACCTCTCAAGTGAGAAGTTGATATTTCGAGGATCACCAGACTCGTTGCTTTTGAGGGCGAGGAAGCAATACCAAGCCTGAAAAAGGACTCAGCAACAGTTCTTTGTAATGAGAAGATCTTTCTTTTTTTTTCTCTTAGGCAATTTAAAACAAAATTTACAAGGGCCGATGTAGGATTTCCTCGAGGAAAAGTGGTCTGATTTTGTTGCGAGGAGGGGGGGGGGGGGGGTTGTATGCACCCGGGGTGAGTCTAGGATCTTTGACTAGAGAGAGGGCGGACTCTTTATAGTAATATCCTAAATCGCTATAAAGACGTTAAATGAACCAAATTTTTTGCATCGCAATTAAAACATAAAAGTTCAATTTTTTTTTCAAACTGAAGTGTTTTGTCCGTGAAGTATAGAAAAAAAATCTAAGAAGTATCATTACGAGGCCAAACTGCATAACGACGCTCCCTTTGTTCATCTTTTGTTCTTTCGTTTTCTTTGATTGTTCCGACAAAATGTTACCATGTTGAAAGACTTGTCTCTGGAACCCAGGAACATACAGTTACAAAATTATGGGCCTATCCAGTGCACAGTTTGGCCTCGTAATGATCATTGGTGGTCGGAGCGCATCAAGCATATTCGTTCATTAAAAAAAACTTAATCTCAAGAAGGGGCTTAAAAACTTCAAAACCATTTTGTTCGGAAAAAAACTAATTTTTCGCAGCTTAAGGAAGTGTTCATTGTCCTATTATACGATTGCTCGCTGTAAATATAGACCTAAAGGCAAAAAAATTTAAATCAATTTTCAAGATTTTAAGACAAACTTATGGAAAACTTTTAAATAACGTTTGAATGACGAGTAAAAAGCCTTTAAAATGACTCATCACTCGACTCGTTTCAATGATTATTTGTTGTTCCTGACTTTGTCTGACAAAAATGAAAGGTGGTGGAAACAAGTAAGGAATACAATTTTTTTCTAAGTGGACAGAATTAGAAAGGTGATGTATGTCTGACTTTGCAGTTAGCTAAAGGTTCACACTTATCAGAGCAAAATAGAATTGATGGTGTCCCAAATAAAAGACATTTTTTTTTCTAAATAAATTTATAAATTATTAGGTCGCTTTTCGTGGTTTGTTTCATTAGCGGTTTTACGGGGGTGGAAGCCCCACTCCTCGGCAATCTGATACATACGCAAACCAAAAGATCTACCAATTTTTTTCTTTTAAAATGTTTTCAAAGAACGCCTTACTTGGTCGTTCAAAATTCTAAAAATCCACCGGCGCTCTCAGGCATTGTAAACTCTTCATAGTCGTTTGGCGTATTTGAAGAGGCTGGACGCCCCAATCCTTAGCAATCAGACACCGACGCAACCCAAAAGATCTACCCATTGTTTTCTTCTCAAGTTTTTTCAAATGGCGCCTTAGTTGGTCCTCTGAAGCTCTAAGAGCCCTTGACACCTTTACCACTATATTCTTTCATCGTCGTTTTATATATCTCCGCTCTCTGAGCAAACCCTGCAGTCTCCAGCTAACATAAACATAGAAGTCCACAAATTCAACTCACTGGAGAGGGACCTTGCCTTGAAATTTTTTTGTATGGATAGCCCTAACAGACCCTGACTGCAATGGTGGCCTTTTGAAGATGTTATCTTGCAACAGAGGAGAAAAGAGATCACTTGGAACTCAACGTCTCGAGAATTACCTTTTTTGGGTCTACCCAGTCATTCAAGAAAACCTCTTTGTCGCTTCGGTTTTGCCTTTGTCAACAAGCCCATCAAGAAGTTTGCGCGTTTGTCAAACTACTAGGAGCGAAACCAGAAGAGTTCCCATTACAAAAAGGCTGTGGAGAAAGTGCAAATTTTCCTTGATTCAGTCAAGCACCCAGAGTGACACATCGATGTTTCCCTTGACCGATATGTTGCCAAAGAAATGGAGAGAAACAGGCAGTTCTGGGGCTAATAATCCGTGCAGTTATTTTCACTGCTCGGCGTGGACTTCCTTTTCGAGGCCACAGATATGAGGGAGTTTCCTTGATGTTGTTTCATCTGGAAACTGCAAGGCATTTCCTCGATTCCGAGAAGCAAGCGGTGGCCAGTTTCTGGCGCAAAATCTGGATAAGTGCCGTCGTAATGGCAGCTAAAGAAGCAATCAGTCACAGAACAGGCGTATCACTACATGGGAGACATCATCATGGATGGAATTGTATTGAGAGTCAACTGTTCGATAAAACTTCGCTGTGATTAATGACGAAACTACTGAAGTTTTAAGAACGGTGCAGGTCTCAATCTCTGTCCAATAATGGGATGTCTCCGAGCTCCGAGAGGAATTCATAGGTTATGTTGACACAGTCGACACCAAGTCAACAACACCTCCAGACATCATCTTTAACAAAAAAGTGTGTCACACGTCACCAATGTCAGTCGTGTACACACTGCGACAAATTAGAGCAGCACATCCAGTAATCGTTTGCACTGCCAAACGCTCCGCTCCTTCTACAGTATGAGACAGCTGAAAAACCACTTTCGATCTGATATGAAAGAAGATCGCTTATCGAGTTATAATTCAGTATATTATCCTGAAAGAAGTGAAAGTAAGCGTTCTTAATGTCAGAGATGGGTTGCCACCAAAAGTCACAGACTCAATTTTGTATAATTTTGCTCAATGATTGTTCATTTATCAATTCAATTATGCTATTCTTTTTTCAAAAATTGCGTTCCCCCGGGAAAATTCTAAATCGCAACTTGTTTCTTATGAAAAGACGGGGACATTATAGTTCACA
>NC_087065.1:45611380-45691380 GCF_963678635.1 Symsagittifera roscoffensis
ATTGTTCTTTTGAGGCGGTCAATTTCCCTGCTCATCGCAATAAATTTTTTTGGCCCAATGTGAGAAATCGAAATAGCTTTAAGATTAAAAATATTCTCTTGTTGTTTTCATCCAGTGAAAAAAAAGTTATTTTGTTTTCATTGCTAAGCTTGTTTTTATCCAGTAAGATCCATGCGGTAGCTTTGAATGACCCTAATAGTTCAACATTAACGCACCCGCCAGAGTGCATTTTTTGTTGATGCCCTAAAGCCCTTTATTGAGGCCATTGTCTGGGAAAAATAAAAAATCTCTACCTTACGCTGAGAAAGAGATAATATGAACCGAATTGAGAAATGACTTCTTCTCTTTCTTGTTATCAGCTCCTAGGGACTTCAAGAAAACTGAACCATCTTTTCATGTTTCTGACAGCTTTGACATTTTCTTTCGAATTCTAAATTCGATAATTATTAAATTGAGTGTGCTGAAAATAGGCGTTACTTCAAGACGGGACTTGCTCTTTTATCTTCAAATTAAAATTTTTGTTTATTTAGATATCTTCGCTTTTCTCAATCTTCTCAATGTTGTTGTTTACTCGAGAATAAGTAACAATAAACAGGAATGAAGTTTGATTTTGAGATCGCTCAACGTAGCTTGCGCGTTTTACCCTCGGGCTTTACCCCTGCTAAAAAACTTTGATCTGGTGGTTATTGCGCTAATAAACTTGATAAAAGGCGATAACTTCAAGGCTATATGACCCCCCTATTGTCTTATTAAAACACACAGGTAAACTGTCATTAGTGATTCTGTTTCTCAATAACCAATGCAATTTTTTCATTGAGGATTTACCATCGCCTTCAAGCTTACCGTCTTTTAACGAAGTTATCATTGAAACATCCTCAAAAATTACAGCGAACTTTCCGACCGTTGTCGCCCTTATTCTACCCTTATTTGTGCATCATTTCCCCTGTTATTCTATTTGATATGCGACGAGGCACTGAGAAAAAAAAACATTCAGGGCGAGCGAAGTCCTCAAAACATTAAAGCTTGAATTTTTGAGTTGAGAAATTCAGTTCTTGAGAAAGTTCCGACTTTTTGAAAAATGGAAAGGAACATTGTATTCGGGGCGGTTTCAGTTTTTTCTTTGTTTTTCTTTCTTATCCAAGCAAAATCAAAATCAGCTATTACAAATTATCATCGGAGTGAGTTGAGTGATATTTCATGATAAAACTTTTAGTCGTGATTCGAAGGGCAAGAACATTCCCAAAATACCCCTTCTTTCTCAGGAGTTCGACCCCCTGCCGACCCAAAGGGATCCCTCCTTTGTAATATTTTGAGATATGCATTTTTTCGCTGACGGACCCCAACATTTACACTAAATTACACGACAGACCACCAATATACATTAATTTTTTCAGGGGAGTGCGCGCCGAAAAAAATGCGATTTTTTGGTAAAAAATTAACAAAAAGTGCCTAAAAATGCTATTTTAGGACTGTTTTTTCTAAATTATGCCTTAGACGCAAGATTTATGGACAAAACAGGGTCTTTTGCTTTGGGAGAGCTCGGAATTTCATTTTGGTCGACCTAGAAAAAAGGTCGACAAGATTTTCGAATCTTTTTTAAAAATCAGCCCCCTCCCTCGAGAAAATCCAAGATCCGCCCCTGCTTATTGTAATAGCTTAAAAAGCTTACAATAGCTCAATTTAAGCCGTAAATTTTACGCCGTAAAGTTTACTCGAGAAAATTTTGTTCTGGTATTTTTGTGATTTTTTGGAATAAAAAACTGCAAACCATAGTGTGCTTGCTTTTTTTTTTAAGTTTTTTTTTTAGCCAATGACTAAAAGAAAACAAAAACAAAGATGAGTGTTTTATTGAAAAAGTTTTTCCCTTCAGATCTTTTCATCACAACAGGCAGAAAAAAACGACACTAAATTGACATATATATTTTGTTAACGAATATGGTCGGATTATTCTGTGCTACTTGCACAGTAATCGGTGATCCTTGTTTCCATGGTCTCTGGTTAGTAATCCCGGTTTCAAACTGGTCGAAGTACAATCAGCCGAAGTTAGTCAAACAGCGAACTTTTCCAGACCGAAGCTACGCACATGATTTCGGTCTGATGATCGGAACATCAAGCTGAATTTGTTTGACGGTCAATATAGGGTCGAATCAGGGTCAAACTGTAGTGGAATTAATGTCAAATTTTGGTCGAAGAGTTTTTTTGCTCAAGTTTGGTTGAAATATACTTTCTGTTTTGGTTAAACACCAGTAGAAAAATCATGCTTGGTTGAAGTTGAGTCTGTTCACAAACACCTGTCGAACATTTCAAGCTCAGTCGAAACTGAGCATGGCCAAAATCATTTCAATCTGCTGACTCGACTCATAGTTAGTTTCGGTCGAAAACTTCAAACCAAAATTTTTTTGGTCGAATGATTCTGATTACAGTTCGACCAGCTCGATACGAGATCTCTCTAGAAATGGTAAAAAATTGTTTATTACGAAATTTTTTTTCTATAAAATAACGTGATACCTGATCTGGAGTTCCATGGATAAACATCAACTACAATTAAGTTTTTCGTCAATGCTTTTAAAAAGCAAAAAAAAAGATCATAATGAACTAAAGATAAATTATACTGATATTTTACGATAAAACTAAAAAAAGCATTGTAAATCAAATTAAATCATTTTTTAACTTTCATAGATAAAAAACGATAAACTATTATAATAGAGTATTTTCCCATTTTTTTAAGATGCTGGAAAAAATTCAATTGTCAATGCACGCAAAAGAGGTGATCAAATTTTGTATTTTGGGAGGTTTTCTGTTGTATGGTATGTATGTATGCAATGTTGTAAATACTAAATTGGGAGGGAGCGCCCGCTGAAGAACAACACAAATTTTGGCCTAAACTTTTCCAATTGAGCCCAAATGTAGCTTTTTGACTTTTTTTAAAATAACGTTCATGGAAGGGTGTAACTTTGTATATATGTTTATTTGTATATATGTATGTATGTATTCATGTATGTATGTATGTATGTATGTATGTATGTATGTATGTATGTATGTATGTATGTATGTATGTATGTATGTATGTATGTATGTATGTAAGTATGTATGTATGTATGTATGTATGTATGTATGTATGTATGTATGTATGTATGTATGTATGTATGTATGTATGTATGTATGTATGTATGTATGTATGTATGTATGTATGTATGTACGTATGTATGTATGTATGTACGTATGTATGTATGTTATGTATGTATGTATGTATGTATGTATGTATGTATGTATGTATGTATGTATGTATGTATGTATGTATGTATGTATGTATGTATGTATGTATGTATGTATGTATATATGTTTGTATGTATGTATGTATGTATGTATGTATGTATGTATGTATGTATGTATGTATGTATGTATGTATGTATGTATGTATGTATGTATGTATGTATGTATGTATGTAGGTATGAAGGTTTTCATGTATAGATGTCAGTATACATGTTTGTATGTATGTATGTAATTTTTTATGCATGTTTATTTGAAGTTATGTAAACACTAATTTTAAGGGGGATCGGAGGGAGTGGAAACGTTATGCAATATCAATAAACGCAGGTTTAGAAATCAACTAGGCCGTACACTTATATCAGTTTTGCAATTTTTCTTGCATCACTTATGAAGGCAGAAATTAATGCAAATTTTTGCACGAGGCAAAACGAAAATAAAATGGGAAAAATTCATTATAACTGTTTTTTAATGGACTATAACTTAGTTTACGTTTGATAAATCAAGGAGTTATAATCGGTTTCTAATCCAATTTTGTTGAATAAGGGCGACATGGGAGTTGGTTGAAATTCCATCAAAATACATTATCATTTGCTTTTTTTCACTTCTTTTAGATGCGTGTACTTATGTACACAATAACAATTTTTGTTTCAGAAAAAATCGGGAGTCAAAAATTAAATCCTTTAATATTTTTTTATTAGTATTTTATTGCGATGAATTTAAAACAAATTATTTCAACTCAATCAGCATAACTTTGAAAAAAGAGACTGGAATATAAATTTTCTTTTAAATGATGTAAAATGTTTTGCTTTTGATAACATGGTTGGAAAAAGCGACTTCTCATTTCTTCTCAGATGTGTCAAGCATTCAAAACTATGCAATTAATTATTGCAAATAATTATCTTGTCCTCCCTCGGGGTTGAGGTGGTCGACTTATATACCGATCGAAAGTCTGCTTTTCAACTTGAATTACATAGGTCAGCCTATTTTTTTGATGGACCAGTGTCAATACATAGGTCGACAAGGATCGAGATATATACCGGCGACTAGGTTCATTTGAAGGTCGATCCATGCGTCGACGGTCGACCAATGTTGGTTGAGGTCGGTACAGAATACGATGAAGGTCAATTCTCGGGTCGAACAAATTTTGCTGAAAGCAAATTTTTTTACCAGAAATATAAGGTACAGGCTAAAAAGGTATTCTCATGATTAAATCAAGGTTAAAATTAGGAAACAATATTTATCAAACTCTCAACAATTTGACAAAAAAAACAAGAATAGCCGGTTGCGACCACATTCATAGTGAAAACTGGCCAAAAAAGTTGCGCCAAATGAAGCTTCGAAAACTACTTTTCCTGAAGTAAAACTAAGATTTTCACTACTTAAAGGAAAAATTCCGGTCAAACTTTGAGCGAGTAGCTTTAGAATTCTAACCGGTTTTTCTCAACACTGGAACTGAACAGCTTTTTGATATATTTTTAAAAAATAGTCCGAATCAAGACTGAAAATGCTTTAATTTGGTATATCAATTTAAAAGTTTTAACGTGAGAGAATGTCTTTTAGATCATAAATTCGGGATTCAATATCCTAAAATTCATAAATCAAGCTACTTCGTCAAAATAATGGGCTAATTGACACGGAGTTTATCATATTGAGCTTGATTGAAATATTACACCTTGTTATTTTGCATGTGCATTGGAGGGGAATGATTAACAAGTTTCGGGCCACAAAAAAAAAGAAAAAAGACGAGAAAAAAAGACAGATTTCTTCAATGACGTATCTAAAGGTCGAAATTATTCTTCGCAGATTAAGTAAATCAAGTGCCACTTTCCATTTTTTTGAAGTGTAAATATTAAGTTGTAAAATAAATAGTTATCTTTCATCGAAAAAAAATTTAATCATCATTTCTCCCCGTTTTTATAATCTATTGTGAATGCGACAGGGAATTTGGTTGGAGAAATGATTCATTTCCTGTCTCACAAGTAGACTACGATTTTTTTTTTCAGCATAATTAACCTGCTATCAGACAACCACCCCTTCTTTGTCGTCGATTTTGACTTTAAATTGATACTCAAATTCTATAATATGCAGAAATTTAAATTATAATGGTAATTTTAAACGCTTTTAGGAAATTAATTAGCGTTCTGATTAATTGTTTTGAATTAATCATTATCGCCGACAACATGAAACTATCAGCAATTTCAAAACTAGAATTTGAACTATAGATTTTATAACGTCTACTCTAGATTGGTTTGAATTGAAAGCTGATTTTAGGTATCAAAAGTTGATACTTAACAATACTTGAAAGTTTTGAATCATCATAGCGTGAATTTTGGGTCATTTTCGGTTGTTTTACTCTAATAGAGTTTGGAAGTTAACTTTTGTCAACATAAACCACCAAAAAAGGACACTGAATTTTTAGTTTTCCAAACTTCAATCCTTCTCATAGCGAAAGTCCGAAATCCGCTCTGATCTGCCCCCATTGAAAAAACAGAATCCATGGGAGGTTATCAAAACTATATATCTCTTCGAAAATCAAAAAGCCCCCGTTCGACCTCAAAATACAGAGACAAAAAAATCTTGTGGGCTTCGCTATAAGAAACTTGATATTGGTCTCAATGGCGATGAACATAAAACATTTCCTAGAAGGAAATTGTTGTAATGATGGGTTGCAACCTGTAATTGTTATGTTATGATGTGTTGCAGTCTGTAATACTAAATTTCTGCAATTAAAAAGGATGACTTTAAAACGAATAAAAATTGCTAAATAGTTGTGTGAATCCACTAAACGGAAAAATTTTATGCTAAATGAGCGATTGGTTTCCGCAAAGGTTTTTCTGAGGCAGCTTTTATGAGTTGAATCTCTTCACTGCTTCACAAATTGCAATGTTTTCGTACTTTGTAAGGGAAGTTTTGTAGCAGTAAAAGTCATCAACGGTTTTCACGGATTGAGAGATACTATAAAAAAGGAAAAACAAACCAATCGGCAGCATTCAAAATATATTTTTTCGATTTGTTCGATTAATTCGATTTGTTTTGTTTTTGTTTTGCATTTGTCTCATAGACTATTTTGTAGTTATTTTTTTTGCTTCTATTTTAAAAGATTTCTGATTACATATAGCACGATGCAACAATTTGGTAAAAATCTGCTCAACTGAAACAACAAAATGAGAACTTAAAATGATTTTTTTTCATTGACTTAAAATGAAAACAAAAAACGCTTAACTAACTAGATCTAATGGATAAAGCTCTAGTTTTAGGATTTAGAAATAACAACAACTTTTCCGAAAAATAGTCTACACAAAATTGAACGAGTAACTTTATGTCGCAAAATAAACAATCTCTGACTCAATATTTCAAAGAACTGAAAGAAAATGTTAGCGATATTAGTATCAAGGCAAGGTTGTTAAATGAAAAATCGAACATGAACTTTTTAAATTACTTTATTAACAAAAAAATTCACACGGGCAATAGAATCAATAAAATCTGTGTAAAAGTTGCTGTTTTTAGAACAGGTCTAAATGTTAAAGTTGTACTAAGATTTAAAAAAATACAATAACTAACAACTCAAAGCAAATTGAGAAAAACCAGAGTATATATTACAACTCTTTATAAAGCACTAAGCTAATTCTTTGATTTCTACCTGAAGAAGCTATTAAATTACTTATTTGGGACTAAACTACCCATAAACGCTGAGCATCTCGCATGCGGAGGTTACTGTAGTAACATTAAAAAGAAAAATGACCTGTCTCAAAGTCTAAAAGAAAACTCAACCTGTTTGACAATATCCTCAATTAATTGTTGAATGCCAGTAGACGAAAAAAGCGCTCAGTGAGCACAATCGATCTGTTTTATTTTAAACCAATTTTGAAGCCTTCTTTTTTGTGGAACAGGCACCTATCACTGATTCAATCACTTTTTTCCTTAAAAGCATTTTTTTGAAGAGGAAAATAAAAACGCAATTCTCCGCTTTGACAGGTCATGGGAAAACAATAATGAAAATTAAAAAACGTTTTACATGTAAAATAACTGTACTTAGAGTCTTTTCACAACATCAAAATTGTTTATTTATACCGGAACGAGACTTTCAATCATTTAACTAATCAAAATCAAAAATTTCTGGATATCTCCTTTGCAGTTTATGAAATAAAAAGCAAGAAAATTAGCAAAACCTGGATCACAAAAAAACAATTAAACATGAGAAAGCAAAAAACTCAATTTTTACTAACTGTTTTTACAGATTCCTACTCATGCAGCAAAAACAAAAATAAGCGTTTACTACTCGGATAAGAACCTTACAGCACAATCTGCTGTGAACAAATTTAACAAAAAAAAAGAGTAAGACATTTTTCAAAAGAACCGTCGAACTAGATATAAGAATTTTCATAGATATTACAATTTCTAGTAAACAATTCAGTCGATCTTGTTCATATCCCTGAGACATATTCTCCGGCACGATAGTGTTTTCTTTTGAAAAACTTGCGTTGATTTTTTTAAAGACGAACAACTAGTTTTTGTCATGATAAAAATTTGTGTAAAAAAATAATCGCCGGTCTTTCTGATTTGATTATTTTTTGTTTTTAAATGTAGGCTGCGGAATTTTGCCTTGAAAAACTTGGAAGGTAAATTAAATCATGCCAGAAAAAGATGGATTGCTTTTTAACAATACCATAAAGCATCTCAGTTACCGAATTGCTAAAAGACTGATTTATAGTACCCATAGTTCATTCAAAAACTGGGCGCAACCCGCACTCATGATAATTATTTCCCTTAATACCCAGATGGATGGTTCCCTGAAGAAATATCCTCTCAACAGCTTATGCATTTCTTACCTGCATTTTAAACTTTTCTTTTCATTAAAACGGCGTGGGCGTTTTCATCACGACCACGCCGTTTGCATATTGTCATGTTGTGTCACTCAAAACGTCAAAATTTAGTGAGCAGCCTTTGTTCAATTGAACTGTTTCGTCTCATCTTGAAAGCGTTTTTTTCCTTTTTGTGACTTTCGGGACTGATTATTTTTTTGGAAGCGATGAATATTTGGAGCTATGGTATTCACCACCTATTGTGTTGGCAGCGATTTAAATGTCTTTTGTTTTCGTTATTTGTTCTCTTTGTTAAGTTTTATAACTGGAAACAATCTTGTTGTTTGAAAGTTTTTTGCTGCCAAATTTTACTGTTATTTCAGAAATAAAACTGAAAGCGCATTTCAGTACAATTTTGATAAACTTTTGAACTAATTTAGTGGTATAAATGATTGATGCAATGAGTTGTTTATAATTTTCGCGCTCTTTTTTTTTATTAAGGGACTATATTGCATTTTTTTTTGTAATTTTTCTTTAGCAGTTTTGCGAATATCTCGTAGTACTGATATAAACCAAATTAAAACACAGGAATCCCAATTTTTGAGATATAGTTGTGATTCAAAGCCATAAAAGAACCACTGAATCTTTCTCTAAGTTCATAGAAATGAATTGTTATTTTGTTCATCGCATTGAAAAGGAGCCCCATGAGAAATATGTTTTCAACGTCATCTACCCTACGCAATGAGCTCAATGTTCTGAGTTCAATGATTCATTAACCTTGCTTTAAATCTGCAGAACAAAAATCGTGCAAACGAGAATACATAAACAATGAATATTACCTTTTTTTTGCATTTATTTTGACATCTTGTTTGTGATAATTATATAAAATTGCTGCTGATTTGTCGTTAAAGATAACCAATTGATGTTAAAATAAATTAATATATATATATTTTTCTTTTTTAAAAAAAACAAATGTTCTCATAATTTCGCATTCAACTCTGTAGAAGTTTGTTATTTAGGAAACCGATTAGAATCGGACATTTATTTTAGAAAGAGAATTGTTAAATTCATTTTATAAATTCAATTTTTGAATTTACTATTGAATGCTATTTGTGAATGTAATCGAAGATGTCTTTTTTCCAGCACAGGAAATGTTTTTTTTTCTGGTCTTTTATGAATTTTGGGTAGAAAAGGTTTTTTTCTCACGGCTCCTCCGAAGAGTAATGACCACTTTAGCTGCCTCCCCTTAGCGCAAACATTAAAATACTACAAAAGACACTATCAAATGCAGATGGTTTAAGTGGTCATAGAATGCATTCGGTTGACTAACTGAAGTTTATTTTAAATGAGTGTCGAGAAAAATTGTGTAACAAAACTTAAGTTTTAGACGTTTTTGCGTCTTTTTGTTTGGACGTCGAGAAAAACAATTATCTATAGCTAATTCAAAAACTTGAATGATAGCTGCGCCTTTTTTTTCTGAAAAATTGCTTCCATCGAGTTTTAAAAAAATTGATACAAAATTTAGTCTGATACAAACAAAATTGTTTGCTACAGTATTGTAACTTACAAGCTCATTTCCAACCAATTCGATATCAATTGAAATCCACTTTGGTCATTTTGTTTGTTTCAATTTTAAGTAACTATGAAACCAAATTGATCTAATTGAATTGATTTTTGTCCTTTTTGGTTTTATTATTCAAATTAGGTACTAGATAAAGTTAAGTCAGATTTTGTTGATTATCAAAGAATAGAGAAAATTGAAAATAAAACTCTAAGGTTCGCTGTTCAAATGATTTTCGTTGATGAAGTTTGGTGTAAAAAAAGCTCTGAGATAAAGTAATTTTTCATTTTTCATTTTGAGAAAACTATCATAATTTTACTTTTTATACATGGAGGGCTTTTAAATTTAGAAAATATTTTCCCTCAATCCTAATAGTTAGCGGTAAAAAAGCTCTCCTTGTTTGTCTATTGCTCACTGTACCTTCGATGCAGATTTTTCTTCATTACAAGTCAAATTAGTCCACTAAATCATTTTTTGAGATTTTTGTGGCTTTCACTGCCTTGCAAAAATTTTTTAAATCGGTTTAAATCGACTTTTTAGGCAAAAAAAAGATTTTTCTACAGTGAAAATTATTTGGTCCATTCTAAATCTGTTTACGTATCTTAATGGGCTATTGGAGATAAATTAATCTATCATGTTTCATTTTGAGAAAATTAACATAACTTTTTTTTATACAGCGAGGGCTTTTAGATTTAGAAAACATTTTCCCTCAATCTTAATAGTTTGCGGTAAAAAAACTCTCCTTGTTTGTCTTTTGCTCACTGCACCTTCGATGCAGATTTTTCTTCAGTACAAAAAATGTCGTTTCAAGACAAATCAATTGGTTCTCATAAATCCTTTTTTGAGAATTTTGTGGATTTCACGGCTTTGCAAAATCTTTGGAAATCAATTTAAATTGACTGTTTAGGCAAAAAAATGTTTTTCTACCGTGAAACTTTTTTAGTCCATTCTAAGTCTGCTTACTTATCTTAATGTTTTGGACGAAACTCTTTTTTCTTTGTTTCGGACGAAACCTCCATAACCTGTAATGTCTGCTGCGAATCGATGGATTTTTTGTTTCATTCTATATATTCCCACTTGAAGCTATTTTTACCAGTTTACTTGAATTTGGAGATTTCGTCAGCTGAATTTTGAAAAAAATTGTCGACGATCATAACTAGTTTCGTTAACAAGACTTGCCTGTGCATTCAATTGTCCGTTTTTTCAAAACCTTTTCTCGAATTATCGTTCAATGAAGTAAGTTCAAAACGGTCTAATTTCTCAAATTTCACAAAACACTCAGATGCTGTTAATTAAGGTCCATTTCTGAAACTAGCAAATTTTTGATGTCGAAGTTGAATGATAGTAGTCGATCTATCTATCTGGTTAAACTTGATTTTTACTTTTACCGACTCGTTATGGGCACTTAAAAGGGCCTGGTGTTTAGTTATTTATGTGATAGTATTTTCCATAATGATAGTATTTGTAGTGTTTTTGCTACAAAAAAAAAAGGATTATAAAATCTAATTCGCTTGTAGAGTACTTTTACTCGTACTGATTCAAGAATTTTGACACGTACAAAATATACCGATTCCTTTTCGGATTATTGCTGCAGAGCTGCTACTAACCCAGCGTTTAAAGCATTGTGTAGCACTCTTTTTTCTTTGTTTTGGACGATACCTCAATATTTGTAATGTCTGCTGCGAATTTGCTGATTTTCTTATTGTTTCATTCTATATCTTCCTACTTGAAGTTATTCTTACCAGTTTACTTGAATTCGGAGAGTTCGTCAACTCAATTTTGAAAAAAAATTGTCGAGGATCATTACTAGTTTTTTGTACAAGACTTGCCTGTGCAGTCAATTGTCCGTTCTTTCAAAAAACTTTTTTTTTCGAAGTATCGTTCAATGAAGTAAGTTCAAAATGGTCCATTTTTTCGAGTTTTGCAATTCACTCCGATGTTGCTAATTAAATGTCCAATTTTGAACCTGACAAAAGTTTGATGTCGAAATTGAGTAGTAATAGTCTATCAATATATCTGGTTAAACTTGATTTTCACTTTTACCGACTTGTTATGGGCACTTAAAAGGGCCTGGTCTTCAGTTATTTTTGTGAATGCTTTTCCATTATGATAGTATTTGAAGTGTTCTATCTACGAAAAAACTGTTAAAAAATCTAATTCGCTTGTAGAGTATTTTTACTTGTACGAATTCAAGGTTCTTGACACGTACAAAAAATACCAATTTCTCTAAGGGTTATTGCTGCAGAGCTGCTTCTAACCCAGCGTTTAAAGCGTTGTATAACACTCTATTTTCTTTGTTTTGGACGAAACCTCCGTAATCTGTAATGTCTGTTACGAAATTGATGATTTTTTTTCATACCACTAATTTCCAGTAGAGGTCTTTACGATGTTACTGAGGCGTCAAAAATTGAAAGATAACTGTAAGGCGATGAATTGTTTTCATCGTAACGTTTTTCGATTTTCCGAATTTTGAAGATAAGCTTTCTTTATTTTTAGTCTTTACTAAATTTGTAATAGATAAGTCAGAGTTGTTCTTAATATCAAGATCAATTTTAATATCATTTGGTTTCCTGGTTTTTTTGTTGTTGTTTTATCTCAAGTTCTGGTAGATTGTTTTGTTCTTCGATGATCGGTTTGTGTTCATCCAGTACTATGAATGATGTTGATTGGACTGTGCATCCTCCTGACTTGATGGATAAGGTTAAGCTGACCAATGATTCGAAGTCAGTGGCGTCGTTAGAAGATTTTGCAAGAGCTGCTGTATGTCCAGTCTCTCCTGATGAATAACGCCATTTGTAGACATGCTTGTCAATTCGACTATTCTACTGGAGAGTCCATTGTGGGTTTCGGTCGATTGATGATTTTTCGAGAGAACTCTTCCTGTCTGTGATTTGCTTTTGATTGGCCCGTGTTTCTTAATTATTTTTGAGAATGTTTTTGCTGTCAAATTTAGTATCATGCGAAAATATTTTTGGTCCTATTTTGGATCCAAAATTTTCTGTGGTGAAATATTCTCTCTGTTTTGAGAAAACTAATCTGAGTTTTTTCGATTTCCAGAGTATGATACAATAAGTTTGTTGAGGGAATAATCTTCTCAATTAAATTTTACTCTAAGTTGATCACCATTGTAGGTATTATGAATTCATTCTTGCAACTTTTCAAGAAAATATGAAAGTGTCTTCAAATAAGAAGGGGAGGGGCGGTCATATCTTTTTCTTTTAATCATTTTAGCTGCCAAATGGATTTTTTATGCTTCAGAGTCTTCTTCATATGCCAAATTTTTCTTTAAAAAAGTTTTGATAGTTTTTAAATTGAAAATGAAAAAAAAAAAATAGTAAAAAGTTAGCACCTCTTCAAATCTTGCTTCAGATTGCTCAGTTATGACAACAGATATCGCTAGAATAAAAAATACAAGAGCTAATTGTGATGGGACGGAGGTGTCAATTATTCACTTTAATTCTAGAGACACATTTCCTTGGCCGATTTCTGGAACTTTTAATCATAGTTGATTCTATTAGTTCTTTGAAAAAAGGAACCAGATTTGATTGCGATAAGCAATCCATATAAAATCAGTGCATTTTTTTTATAGAAAAGTGGTCGATATTGCTGATTACATGCTAATAAATGATGAACTGATATATCAATTCTGCAACTTCTAAATGAACAGAACTCAACAGATTTTTGCTGACATTGGTTAAACTTGTGTTTCAATATGGTGTCCACTCAGGCCGATTAACTAGAGTTTCACTTAACCTTCAGGAGAAAATTTGAATCCGTATGCTTTTAACGAAATTTTTTAAATTTTTTTTTTCATGTAAATAACCTTCACCCCTCCGATTTCTAAAAACTTTTTGTACATTTTTTTGGTGAATTTGATGATTTTTGATGACTTTTGTTTTATTGCGAATTTGATTATTTTTGTTTTTAAGTTATCAAATAATGAATAAGGGCAAACAAATTAGTGATCAACTCTGAAAAACCATAAATTCTCAATTGTTCTAAAACCCAAAAAACTGTCCCATAAATCAATCTTTTACCCCAAAAACTTACCTGATGAAGCTAAATTTTTACCTAAATTTCAAAAACTGAGGATCTGTAAAAGTGATACGTGTGGTACTGCACGAAAAGCTGTTATCAATTGTTGTTTTACACTCAGAGACGCATGAAAACAGGCATAAATTGTCTAATGGCAATCTCAGACTAGGTTCGTTAAAGATTATACTTTGTCTTCAAATAACATACGAATATGGGAATATGGAGCAAGTTTAATTAGCATAATTTGTCTAATGGCCATCTTATACTGGGTTCTATAAGACTTTTTTGTTTGTCATCAAATAACATCCCAAGTTGGAAACAACTTAGAATTAGTTGACGGGAAACATTATCGCTGATTCAGAGATATCTGTTTTTTTTAGAAAAATTCATGGCTAACTCAAGCATATCCCAGTTTAATGAAATTTTTAGCGATGGTTCAGGGTTATTTCATGGCTATTACTCCCAGCGATAACCTTATATAACTAATCTATGATAAATCCCCGAATCAGTGCTAAAAAAACTGAAAATTTCGAATTGAAATCAAATTTTTGTTGCGTGTCGTTACATTGTGAAACTATTAACTTAGCCTTAAATGAAACAAATGTTGCAACCAACTCTAAAGACGCAGTTTTTTTTGTGAAAAAATAGAAATATCTTAGCTTTGATGGTTGAAAATGTTTAGAAATTAATGTTGCCCGGAAACACTTTAATTTCTGGTAAAAATATGAAAAAAAAAATTTTAATTAAAAAAAACTGAATCATCACCCTAAAAATCTGCTGAAAACAACCTAAAACGTAGTTTTTTTTCAATGCGAAACGATACAAATGTGTTGGCTTTGGTAGTTAAAAGTCTTGAGCAACCAACTTCTCCCGGAAACACCGCAATTTTGTAAATTATTTTTTTTTCTCATTTGAAAATAGGTTTGATTGATCTTGTTTTTTGTTTTGATTTATAATTGGTATCCTGGGATGGATTGTTTGCACTTTGTTGGCATGTTTTTAAACCACAAAGAAGACCTTTGAAAAAAGTTAAAAACTAACTAAGTTGATTCCCCTAGTGTTGTAGAAAATAAAACATCTGATTGGAAAAAGTCTCCTTTGTGGTTAATGGACACGTTATGCACCTGAAGACCATCAGGCCAGATTAAAATTGAAATCGGCAATATAATCGGGAATGTTTGAAATTATTCATGGTAATTATGTTCGAAAAAATGCGTTGTTTGCATTTCAGATGTTGTTTGATTTTACATCATACCTTTCTGATCATATACCGCCATCCACTAGAAATTAATCAACTTAGAATCGACCATGAATCAATTATCTGCAACTTACTACAACCTCGCGGTGATTTTAAACATTTTTGATAAAAAATTTTGTAATTTTTTGTTTGATGAACTAATTATAATTTTCAGATAATTGCTATCAATCTAAAATCTTAAAATCCATCTTATTTTTTACCTTTGCAATAAGCAATCGCGTACCAGGTTTTTTTCTCGTGAACAAATTTGTCTACAGAATCATCACTTCTTGTTATCTTAGATTGTTTTTTTTTCTTTTTCCGAAATTTGTCGTTTACTTAGTATAATTATTGTTAAACATATTGCCGGTAGAGTATCTCGATGTTCCGGATTGAGAAAAATACTATTTATACAATTTCCATACAGTTCGTACGTTAAAAAAAGTGTAAAAAACTCTATGACCAACTTTTTTCCATACTTTGGAACTGTATGACTAGCATTTTTCGTTTTCCGTAATGAAACTGTATGACCACAAATGAGAAATCTATGAATCGCATTTTTCCATTGCTAATTTTTTTCCCATCTATTTGTAAAAAGTAATTGAGCTAAGGTAAATCTATACACAAACCTGTAGTCGCGCAATCTCAGAACTTTATAGAAAAACATGAGAAAACTAAGAAATTTGTAACTTCTGCAGGAAAAATTTTTACGGCCCAGGAGAAAGCTGAGTTTCCTAGTCTTATTGACTTGTTCAAGTATTAATTTGCCAAAAAACACCAAAATAAACCATCAAAATGAAAATGAAGAAAGCGCTCTCACTGAAAGTCAAGCCGAAATCATGGTCGACATCCAGATCCAACCTTGTATAGGGTCAGACACATCATATGTTTTATGAAAACACTTTTTCATCGTGGCGAAAAACACACGTGCCTGATTTTGCTAATTTTTACCCTATGCTCAAAAATCGATTTTTGACACCACCATGAGACTTCTTCCAGAGTTGATTTTTTCTTATTTTTAATTATTTTAGTCTATTTCAACAAGTTTAGAGATGACCGTTTGACCACTGAGTTGTTTTTCGAGCTTGATAACTAACTTAACTTCTCTTTGTTTTCTCAATACAATTAGTTTTCTGGTATGGCAACTGTATGACTAGCATTTTTCCATAGAAAAATACTATAGATTTGTTTGACTAGCATTTTTTGCCTATGGCGGTCAACCCGTGAAATTGATGACAATTGTCAGTTTTTAGAGGCTGGTTAAAGAAAAACAATTCTAACTCGACGGAAAAAACACGAGACGCGACATGTGTGTAAGAACACTCAATTATTCATGTTGCTCCAACTGAAAATGTTTTGAAATGGATTTTTTTAATCAAAGCATGTGTGGCTTCAACTTCAGTCAGTTAATTGAAAAATAATCTCAAGTAGTGAAAACTATCAATTTTTGAATAATTTTTTGCAAATTAATATCTATCTTTGAACTAAAGTACAACAGGATGAATGGGCGCATCCTCTTTTCGTACACTTAGGCTGCTGTTGATTTTAGTCGAACAAATAATTCAACCAGAATCTATCTTGAAAATTAAACTGAAAAAAAAAGACTTTAAACAGGTGAAGACTTCTCATTTCTTTCAGATTAAATTTTTATCAGAAGCTTGAGCAGCCAATAGAAATAAATCAAATAAATTTTAATGATTCCGTGCTCTTTTTTCCTTTAAACGCACTTTTTAGGCCAAAATAAAGGTAACAATGTTAATTGAAAACATTTTTAATGGGCAATTTAAACCAATTAGAGCGTCTTTTGATTTTTTGTAGTAACGCCTAATAAAAATTTACTCAAATTATTGTTTAAAACAAATGTTTTAGTCGAAAACGCTTTTTATATAATCTCGCGAGTGCTAAAATTTTTTGGTAACCAATAACACTAACAAAATAACACTTTTCAATCATACTTTAACTTGCAATAATTAATCGTAAATGGTATTAAAGAGAATACGCTGTTTAACAGGCAGTTAAAACTCATTTCGCGTCCTCCCAGATTAAATTTGTGTTTCAGATCGTTTATTTGCAATGAAGCCAAGCTGCGCTTACTATAAATTATCACCGTTCTGAATTGGAGTCTCGTGACCATACATTACCGTTATCATTTCACTCCAGTTAGGTTGCTATCGCTGATGCTCTTCGAATGTGGCTTGACGATCATTGAATGAACTTCAAAAAAAGACAATGATGAACTCCAACTCTTCGATTTCATCCAGTTATGAAGGGTATCCTGGAAACAGATCCGACTGCCCGAATGAAGTGTTTGTACCCCCGCACACTTTCAACTCGGAATACTTCATGCCGCAATTGTATTTGGACTGCCTCGCGAGGATGTGTCTTTTGACACAGAAAAGTGAGTTCTCGAAGTATGCAACTCATTGTTTATGAAAGTAGTTCAGATTAGTTACCATTCAATTTAGGTTATCTGATTTATGAAAAAATTAAAATTATTGATGCTAGCTGTAGTGTTCGCCAAAAAACATCAAGTTTGGGTCATTTTTCCAAGTTATGATATTTGATTACTGTATAATTTATTAGAAAAAAGAATCACTAATCACAAAAAAGAACAGCGTTTGAATTCTAAAAGCGTTTAAAAATTTAACTGGTTCAACAGGACAAAACACTACACACCAAACGAGCACTTAACAAATAGTGGGCCAAATTTGTTGAAACAAATATGTCACTGTTAGATACTGGCCACTTTTTGGAAGGTTTTTCCAAAAAGTTTCGTTTTTCGTTGCACCCCTCGAAGTTAGTCGTACGTGGTATAATGCGCCTGAGTCATTGTTTGTGGTTTCCACTTTCAAACAATTGAGGGAACTTTTGTGATCGAGTGATTTCAAATCGTCAAATAGCAATTTCACTAAAATTTTCAACAGAATTTCATTTGCAATTTTTTTCTTAAAAAAATTGCCATTTTGAGATAATTACCGCTCAGTATATTTCGTTCTAGCAAATCGAAACAGAGTCTGATAGCGTTGAAATGTGATTTGAGGCAAGCCATTTGGTCAAATTAAAATATTTTAATAAGATATTGTTTTCAAGCGATATCTAGTTGAAGATTCCCAAGCATAGAAACCGGCGGTTTTTAACCCCTTTTTAACCCATCATATAACCGCACATTGAGATATCACCACAACAAATTAACCAATTTTAAAACCAAATGTTAGAAACTAAGTGAATCTTACTAGAAAAAGGTTCAGAAACAAAGCGTCAGTAATCATCAAAGCTTTAATTTCAAAAATCTACGCGAAACAAAACGAAATAATATAAACGCAGCTAAATGCGGTTTAGACATGAACAGAAAAGAACTTACCGATAGTCTAGTCTTTGATATGATTTTGATATGAACTTGATTGAAAAAAGTCCGAGCAACATGATTCAATTCATCAGCCAAAAAGGCTAGATTTTTCGAAATTTGAATTTGATCTTGGTAAAAATTTTGCAATTAATAGATTTTTGGTTGAATTTACTTCATATTTATTGGTTGTGACCTAAAGCTGATCCAAAATAAATTTTAACTGACTACTAATCATTTTGCGGTAATTTTTTCAATTTTATTACCCATCTAAAAATGGTCAGTTTTTTTGATTTGTCGGCATAAAACCCAAATCCAAAGAGTTTGCCAACCCCTAGTCCCGACATAGTGTCCCGTCAAATAAGTGATCGTTCCAGGATTAAACTGCTATTTACAGCATTTTTCAGATGCGGGTCAAATCAGTGCGTCTGGAGGCTGCCAGAAGATATCTTTTCTCAAAAAAGATGACGACAAAAGTTAATTCAAAAATACATAAAATTATTATTTGACCGAACTGGCTTAAAATTACCATATCGCAAAAAAATAGTCATTTTTTTGTGCGACAAAATTAATTCTTGTTTTTTCATATTTTTTTTATTTCAGTTTTGTCTTCGTAATCACGCACAATTTTCTGCACTCCTTTGTTTAGAACCCAGTGTTTTTCTTTTTTGTAATTTGTCACCCACTCGAGGTGTTAAGAAGATTGAGTTTTTGAAAGGAAGCCTCTTTTTACAAATTTGCATTTTTTTTCCTTATACTTGGCTGCCATCCACTGAAATAAAACTCTATGCCATAATGCTAGCATTCCACAGAATTTCTTGATCTTATGACTTGCGATTAGGGACGAAATTGTTTCTGTAATTGGATCCAAACTAAATGCAGAGCTTGTCATTTTCTGCATTTTTCTACTATTTTATGGCGAAGTCAGAAATTGTTTTAATTTACTCGACTATTTTTTTGTTTGAATTTACTCGGTCTTCTTTTTTTCAAGTGCAGATTAAAACTTGTGGCTTGTGTTGTGTGCCTTTTTTTCCCGAGCTTCCCAATTTTCTATATGTAGTTTGTGATTGTCGAAAGAAATGTACCGACAGCTTTGATTCTATAAAATTGTCTGAACCGTTTGAATAGCGGCCTGCTCAAAACCCAGCATTTTTTCAAGTCCACTATCAATGGCTAATTTTTCTACACTTTCTAAAAAACCAAAAGTTAACATCCACCCCCCCCCCCTCCCCCAAAAAAACCGTTTGGGGGGGAGGATTTAAACTTGGTTCTAAGTTGGGATTTCTTAGCCAATCAGAATCGAGCATTTTACATGCAGCAATTTATATTAAGCGCTGGGGAGGAGGATCTTAACTTGGTCTATTTGGGGGGGAGGATGTTAACTTGATCCCGAATTTCTTTTCAATTGAAATTGATAAAAGTTGAAAGAGTTTCCTTTTTTATGAACAGAAGTGACATGTTTGATTCTTGTTTCAGACGCCAGTTTATTCTGCCCAGTTCTCTTCGACGGAGTGGGTTGCTGGCCAGCGACTAGAGTCAACACCACGCAAGCAATACCATGTCCAAGCATTCCCTTCTATGACCAGAGTGAGTACCATCAGGCCGAAAGTTCTTCTTGAATAGTGTATCTATTGACGATAACCTCGAGGCATAACAGTAGTTTACTTAATATTGTTTGACGCACGGCCATTTCAGACGTTAATATGCTAATAGTTTTAATGCTTTTAGTTCAAAAAAGATATTTAGTATACAAAAATATACGAGTTGAAACAAGAGCCAATGAACTTATAACTTAACGTTTTTAAATTGACCTCTAGGGTGATTCTAAGTTCATTGACTCTTATTTCAACTCGTGTTTGATCGCAAATTATGTGAGGTCGCTAATTGAGTCAAGCTGCTTGAGTCGCTTTTATAATTAAATCAATTTGGAACTTGCGGTTTGTTTCAAAAGGTTCATATAAGGTCCTGAAATAATTAGTTATTGTCTAAAATAATTAATTATCTGAATGCCGTTCAGCGTCTCTGAAGTAGCTTTTGGTTTTTGTACTGCCCGGCTCAAAATAATGTTCTGTCTCCGCATTACAAATTAATCGCAAGCCCAACTGTCCTTTTTATTTTGATGTGACTTCAATCAATCAAGTGAACGTAATTTTTATTATGTTCTGAGATAGATCAATTTTAGTCCTTTAGGTAAAAACATCCAATTTTAGTTTAAAAAGTGGTCAGAGAAACTATTTAGAAGAAGTTTTTTTTCAAATTCGTCCGCCTACACACAGTGTCAAGATCAAAGTGGTCAGATGGCGTCCCATGATAGATTATTTGAGTCCTAAAGAATTGGGTTGTATATCATATTAAAGTTATTTCAGTGTTAATTTGAATGACAGTCTAAAAATACAAAATTTTTTCCCACAATCAAGAAAAAAAGGTTTGAAAGTTTGATTCTTATTCTAAATTCGAGCGAGTAAAACGAGCGAGCACTCATATGTATGCTTTATTTAGGCCGTTTATAATAACTCATTCATGGTTAATTTTATTTTTAATCGAGTAAGTTAGCTTTTCAATGCCATTTTCAATACCATCAATACCATCAACACCAGCTTTTCAGTACCAGCAAATAGTTGAAAATTCAAAAAATTTCTTCAAAAAATTTAAAAAAAAATCTTTTTGATTTTTAAAGATTTTTTGTTTTCCTAGTCATTTTTCTTCAAAGTGTTTTGTCCTGTTTGCTTATTTTGCTATGACTGAAAAATATGCCTAAATTAAAGTTCTAAGTCAGATCCTTTTATCGCACTACACAGAAAAAACCACTAAATTGGAAACATTCTGCGCTACTTGCACCCTACTTGACTGTTCTTGTTCACGGTTTGACGTTGGATATCTTTTTTAAGTTCAATTTTTCGCCTACATTAAAAGAAAGACAAACTCCACTAGCTGGCAGCAAAAATTTAAAGGCCACAAAAAACGTGATTTATTTATATTTTGGAAAATTGATGTTTTCTTCAGTTTTCCGAGCGGAATATGAAGTATACCTATGTTTCTAGTTTTCTCAAACTGCTTTCCAGGGTTTTTAATTTTAATCTTAATCGATCAGACGCTACAATTTTTCCTTGAATTAGCTAAGATAAGATTTGAAGCTTAAAAATTAATCGTAGACTTGTCTCTTGTCAAAAAATCCAGAATTGCCCTAGGCTAAGTTCTTGGCAAGAAGTCCAAGGTTTATCCCTGGTTATATGTAATCCGGGTACTAGACTATGTTTGCAATATGTAACCAAGCTTTTTTGAGTTTTTAAATTAAATGTTCATTGGTTTTCTGTCATAATCAGATCCGATAGAATGGAATGAATAATTCTAATTTTATATCGTTATTCAAAAAAGCTAAAATACGTATTTTTATCTGGTTTGCTGAAAAGCAATTGTCAAAAGGTCGAAAGTCAGCAATTACTGGTAGTCTTAAAAATGGTATCTTGCGTTTTTAATCTAGTTTCATCATTTAGCTGAGTTAAATTTTTAAAATAGTTTCTTAAATTAGCTAAGCCAATCTATTTGTTTCATACATTGAAAGAAAACTAGTTCAAAATAGCTTAAACGAGACTTGTACTTTTGCGCCATAAATGGTCTATTGTCAGCGGTCATTAGATGATTAAAAAAGCTGCTTCAATTAGTAGTTTGTAGAACAGCATCAAGTTTTATAACAAATACTAGTTTTTTGTAGTAAAGGGCCCTTTGTCTTGAATCGTTGAAATTGAAATACGACAACTCGAATATATATATATATATATATATATATATATATATATATATATATATATATTATGTAAATTTTATCGAATTCTTATTATTTTGAATTTGAACATCGAGGGCTAAATAGGTTATGCTTTTTGTAACAAAAAACTATAACTCTCGTTCGTACAAAATGGATTCAAATTTTTGAATAAACCAAATCTATATGATATATAATACAACAATTTTAGGAGGAGTATTAATTTCACAATCAAAGACTTTCAGATAGAAAAACTTATTAAATCTTTTAAGTTTAACAGGGAGCATATTGGATCTTGTTATCTGTGTTCCCCCTATAGTACCTGATAAAAAATTTGCACTCTTGTAATGAACAATTCAACATTCAAGGATACGTGAAATTTGTATTTTGTAACTAAAATTCCCCCTTTTGAATTGTATTGAGAAAAAAGTTGGTAAACAAAAAAAGTGATTAATGTCAGTCGAAAGCTAGATATTGCTCGCAAAATTATGATTGTCTATCCAACAGAAAAAAAACTTGCAAAACTTTTCGGCAATTAAAAAGCAAGGTAAAATCAGCTACCCGTAGTTAAATTCGTAGTTTTTATGACTCAGAATTGGACAAAGCTTACAACTATTGACCTATCAGCTCATTAACAATTTTCTATAAATTTATGAGACGATTAGTCTACAAACAAACGCTATCCTTTTTGACTAAAAACAAATCAATATTTTCCGAGGAATTTGTTTTTTTTTCAGAAAAAAACACCCATGTATCCATGCTTTCACAAAAACAACTCAAGAATTTGAAAATTAATTGAGAAAAACAATACGGCTATGACCTTTGTATATCCAAAGAAAGCTTTCGAAACTGTTCATCATGATTTTGTTGCCAAGATACAGCAAATTTCAGACTTCGGTGGTAATTTTGGTAATTTGTTAAGGAACTAATTCCAAAAACAAACAATACTGCTCGTATCAGGGCGAAGCCCTGAATGTTCCGACTGCCTTTTAAGGTTTATGGAGCAGCAGTAATAACATAAAAAATTAAATGAAATAAAATAAAATGAATTTTTTTTTTCCAAAATTTGAAACTTTTTATGAAAATCATCCCCCCACACGCCATATAAAGTACAAAAAGATAGATTTCGTTCCTTGTAACAAATCAATTATGGCAAATAAGCTTCGTTCAACCAATTTGGAACCATTTATAAGAGGGATTAAATCTCCGCTTACGCGTTAATAGCGCGAATTATATCGAGCGTTAATTGTCCCAAATTGGTCAAAATGGCAATCTTTGAACCCTCATAGCTTTACGAAAAAAGATCACAGGTAAAATATCTTTTCAAATTTAAGCTCAGGACAACAATGGCTTTCGAATGATATAAAAAAATTCCGTCAAAAATGACTAGTTAAAAAGTCGAAATTTGTCTGAAGAAAAAAAACCCACAAATATTCCGTTACTTTCGTATCAAAAATCGGAACAACAACAGCTAGCTGGCTGATCTTTTTTTGTAATTATGGGATTCATGAAGTCATGTTATTAGCCAACTATTGTTTAGGTTTTGGACGGCTGCACTATCGGATCTTTCAGTATATGATGTTTGTAATCAAAAATGGAAGAATGCAAATAAACCTTATAGGTTATAATGTCGCTAGCTGGGAAAATGTATTGCGTTGCGAACGAGAGACTATAAGCCCTATCACCTAGAAGCACATTTTTTAGCGAGGCTGCACTAACATAAAAAGAAACAAGAAACACTTAGAAGTGCAATAGCCTTTCAGAAAAAAAGAGCCTCTCAAAGAAATTTAAGTCAGATTTTTGAAAAAATTGTGACAGTTCAATATATGCAATAATTTGTCGCACAACACAAAAAAACAGTAAATTTTTACAGTTCAACCTCCCATCCCCTATTTGCGCCTCCCTTACAGTAATTAAACGACATGCTAAAGATACACAAGACTGCTCGTATCAGGGCAAAGCCCTGAATTTTCCGACTGCCTTTTAAGATTTATGGAGCAGTAATAACATTAAAAAATTCAATGAAATAAAACAAAATCAAAAAAAAAATTTCTAAAATTTGAAATTTTTTATGAAAATCATCCCCCCACACGCCATACAAAGTACAAAAGGATTTATTTTGCTCCTTGTAACAAACCATTTATGGCAAATAAGCTTCTTTTAACCAATTTGAAACGATTTCTAAGACGGATTAACTCTCCGCTTACGCGTTAATAGTGCGAAATATATCGCGCGTTAATTGTCTCAAATTGGCCAAAATGACAATCTTTAAACAACCATAACTTTACGAAAAATGATCACCGGTAAAATAATTTTTCAAATTTGAGCTCAGGACAACAATAGCATTCGAATGATATAAAAAAAATCGTCAAAATGGCTAGTTAAGTAGTCGAAATTTGTCTGAAGAAAAAAACCCCATCCCGAGCACAATTATTCCGTTACTTTCGTATCGAAAGTCGGAACAAAAATGTATGTTCAAAATATCCAATATTTCCAGTTTTAAAAATTACAAGCTGTCAGGCTCAGTATCAGAGACTTTATTGTTTCTCTTTTGTGTGAAAGCTTTTGCAGTTTATATATGATAAAAGTTTATATAAATACACTTATGATAGGTTGAAACTCTTAAACATTCATAAAAGCTAAAATTCAAAGTAAGCTTTTGAAAGTAGATGACTGGTGCAGAGCTTTTGAACTGAATTTTAATTCCGGAAAATCGAAATTGATGAATTTTGAAAAAACATGCAGAAGCAAGCAAAACTTGAAATCAGGAGATAATATATTTTCCTTACGAACAAATTCAAATGTTAACCTAATTGATCATCTAAAAATTGATGCCGCAGAATAGCTCATCATAGTGGAGGTTTAAATCGCTCTCTAAATTGTTCCCTGATCCAAATTTCCTAAGTGCCATTGATTTAATTAGTGCCAGTGTTTTCTTTCGGTCTATGGATGCAAGTCGCACGAAAACCTAAACTAAAAATGGATAGCTTACAAAAAGGCGTTGCGTACTATTTCCTTCATAAAAACAGTTGATTACATATCAATTCTTTCCAAAAAATTTTATTTAAATTGTATCACAAACTCTTAATCAGATATTTGATTCATCATCTACAGTTTTTCCGGAAAAAAAAACGCCGGAATCAAAATGATCACTAGGTTTTCAAGTAAGGGATTGAAGAAATCGTTTTTCGCACAATCAAAAAATTGCAAAAAATTCGGTTGCTCTTATTTTAATCAAATGCTAAAGTTTCTTCCACAAAACTAAGGTAATCAGAGTAATTAAATGCTGAAACTTCTTTCAAAAAAATGTTTTTCTTCCTATTGATTGGACTTTTTTTTTACAAACAATCATGTTATGAAAATTAAAAACAGCCTAACTCAAAGTATGTTAGAGACAAAAAAATTTTAACAGACATTTTGATCTAAAACAGCATACCTGTTCAAAATTATTGTTCCGACTTTCGATACGAAAGTAGCGGAATATTTGTGCTCGGGGTGGGTTTTTTTTTTCTTCAGACAAATTTCGACTTTTTAAATAGCCATTTTTGACGAGATTTTTTTTTATCATTCAAAAGGTATTGTTATCCTGAGCTTAAATTCTTAAATTTGAAAAGATATTTTACCTGTGATCATTTTTTGTTAAGTTATGAGGGTTTAAAGATTGCCATTTTGGCCATTTTGACCAATTTGGGACAATTAACGCGCGATATAATTCGCGCTATTAACGCGTAAGCGGAGATTTAATCCGTCTTATAAATTGTTCCATATTTGTTGAACGAAGCTTATGTGCCCAAACTGATTTGTTACAAGGAACGAAATCTGTCTTTTTGTACTTTATATGGCGTGTGGGGGAATGATTTTCATAAAAAACTTTCAAATTTTAGAAAAAAAATTTTCAATTCATTTTATTTCTTTTAATTCTTTATGTTATTACTGCTGCTCCATAATTATTAAAAGGCAGTCAGAACATTCAGGGCTTCGCCCTGAAACGAGCAGTCTTGTTTGTTTTCCATTTATGGTGGTGCTTATTGTTGGCTGCAGAGCTCGCTTAACTACTCCTGAAACATTTTACATTCGGATTGTAATATTTCCTTGTATCAAAATCAATCGCAATAGCCCTTTTTAAACAAAATATAGCATATTTAACACTGAAGATAACCAATTGCTGACTAATCTCAAACTATTGATACATCCCAAAAAAAAACTAAATTTGAGTAATCATTTATAACTGATTGTTATCTAGTTCTTAGGATTATGTTGATTACTAATTCAACGCATTCAACGGATTGATAATCGAATATAATGTGGTAATTATCCAAAACGCCAAAATATTGATAATCAATTATAATTGATTATAGTTCCTACAAAAAAACTCTTAAGGTTAATTGTAACCTCTTGTTTGGCCAGAATGCTATCACGGGACAAAATTTTTATACTGGGTTATTAAATTGCTTTCAATAAGGAAGTCTCTAAACTCGAAATCAATTGCCCTCTTTTAGTTCACAAGTAGAAATTAACTCATCTGAAGTCGTATGCTCATATTTGATAGGGTAAAAAAAAACAAAATCATGAGCAAAATTTTATCGAGAAAAAAATGAAGAAAAACTGCTATAAAATTGAATTGATTTGAAAACTGTACTCCAGAATTTGCAATAGGCAAGCGTCTATGAAAAGCATAATTTATCAGCAATTTAGTTGACAATTCGATGACAAATTGAACAAGACTGCTCGTAACAGGGCGAAGCCCTGAATGTTCCGACTGCCTTTTAAGGTTTATGGAGCAGTAATAACATTAAAAAATTCAATGAAATAAAAAAAATGAAATTTTTTAATCTAAAATTTGAATTTTTTTTAAATGAAAATCATCCCCCCACACGCCATATAAAGTACAAAAGGATAGATTTTGCTCCTTGTAACAAACCAATAATGGCAAATAAGCTTCTTTTAACCAATTTGGAACGATTTCTAAGACGAATAACTCTCCGCTTACGCGTTAATAGCGCGAAATATATCGCGCGTTAATTGTCCCAAATTAGCCAAAATGGCAATCTTTAAACCCCCGTAACTTTACGAAAAATGATCACAGGTGAAATATCTTTTCAATTTTGAGCTCAGGATAACAATACCTTTTGAATGATAAAAAAAAATCTCGTCAAAAATGGCTATTTAAAAAGTCGAAATTTGTCTGAAGAAAAAAAAAACCCACCCCGAGCACAAATATTCCGTTACTTTCGTATCGAAAGTCGGAACAACAATTAAAATGGTTTATAATCGAATAAAAAAGGTTATAAATAACTGCATTGGGTTAAATTTCATGACAAAAACTGAAAACGGTTTTAAAATAATTGGTTATAATCGATCAAAATTGTATATTGAAAAACAAATGAAACAAAAACAGAAAACTTCGATTGATCAATATAATTAATTAAAACGTTATAACATTGATCAAAATTAATTATGATAAAAAAGATAATCAATTTCACTTGATGTGTTCTAAATTTTAAAAAACTGTTATAATGCGTAGACCACTTTTAAAGCTTGAGGCTGCCTGCGGGCACACAAAAAGCGTAGACAAAGCTCACAAAACTTTGGTATAAAACTGATCAGAAACCACTGAATTAAATAATCCGGAAGATACCAAGATGCTAAACATGGCAAAGATTTCAATTGATTTTTGTTATAATCTAAGCTTTTTGGACAACTAAAATTTGGCTTGATTTTTCAAGTCATCAATCCATCAAATTAGTCAGTTCCGAATTTTCATACAACTTATTTTCACTGAACATAAAGAGGCGTAACGAAAGTATCAACTTCACTTCGTACAATTTTCTTAAGTCAAAGTTTCTCTTTAGGCAAATTTGGCACTCACGCATGTGTAATGGGAGAAAAATGGGATGGACAAGGAGAAGGAGAGGGGGTTCCTGTGTGGGCGTCCCACCCAGATTACCCTGGACTCATCTGGTCCGACTACTCTCTCTGCGAACAGGCCATACACACTAATGTTAGTAACAAGCAACCCCCATAGCATATGTAACAGAGGAGCGCGAAGGGGGGGGGGGTGGTTGCTGGGGGGTGGGGTTATGATTTTTCATGAAAAATGAAAAAAAAGACTGAATGCGCTGTAATTAACAACTGAGCGACGGCGTACTTTATGTGTTTTGATACTTTTATAATTTGTACGTTTACTTTTTTGATCATCGAAAACTGAAACATGGTAAAAAAAACTTTCGAGTATTCGGTCCTTCTGGCATAAGGGTCTTCCATAACAACGTTTTTTCTCTCTGTCATTTTTCTGTATCATCTCTCTGTCATTTTGCAAAAACTAAAAAAATAATAATAACAAAAATCAAGCGGTGCAAAAAAAACAAAAATTTTAAGTCTATTTATGCTTTAGATAAACGAGCTAAACGCAGAATGATAAACTTTGGTGAAATTATATGTTGTGAAATTATGTATCTGCTAACATACTTATCTGGATCAAAAAATGCCAAATTAAAGAAAACAGGTGATTCATTTCAGAAGTACCAGCTGATCCAGGTGATCTACTACGTGGGCCACCTGCTCTCCTTTGCATTCACTCTCACAGCTTTCATCATATTCGCTGTCTTCAAGTAAGCTTCATCAAATTGAAATTTCTGATTTTTAAGTTTTCTCTAAATTTTTTAAGTCTTAAAATCTGGATTGGCATTAGAGAACAAGCAATTGTACTAAAAACCAGCGATTCTGTTTGATACCATGAATTTTTGACAGCAAAAATAGCTCAAATTGATTAACTTTGAAGAAATTCATTATGTTCGATAAACTCTGCTTCGAAGCACAGTATTAATTAGTCGAAAAAGAAAAGTCATTAATTTTGCCTTTCATTTGTCGAGTTTAACTACCAAAATTTTGACTTCATATCGCCCATTGTTATTTCAGAAAGCTTCACTGTCCCCGCAACGTGATCCACATGAACTTTTTCGGCTCAATTGCTCTTTTCTGCTTCAACTACTTTCTGCAAACTGTGCTAATGGATACACTGCTAACAGACACTCTGTTATGTAACCTGACCCACGTGGTAGTGCAGTACTGTTTCCAGACTACCTATTTCTGGATGTTGTGTGAGGCTGGCTTCTTGCACCGGACAGTGGTGACTAATGTGTTCGGACATAACGAGAGAGTTGGCCCATTCATTGTACTGGGATGGGGTATGTTTAAGTACAGCATTTTTAATGCCTGAAAACAAGGCCGAAGTGTTGGGCTTCTCAAAATTAAAGGCTTCGCCTTCTTTTGTTACTCCTATTTGCAGTTTTTTTTAATTTTCATTTTCATAATTGAGTCTGAACAATGACAAAGAGTTTGAATCCCATTCAAAGACAGGGTGTGAAAAGTTGTCTTTTTTATCTTCAGCTTTCCGAGAAAATAAGGGAAGGAGCATTTTTTCGAGTAGTTTCTTAATAAAGATAAGGCGATTTCAGCTCTAATGTAGAGCAAAAACGAAGAGCGGATGAAAAATTAAGAAAATGTTGCGAAGTTACAAAAACAAGAAAAAAAAATTTGGGCATATTTTTGTTCTTTTTCAACCGGATTTTTTTTTCTTCTTGAAAAAGACGTTAGAAATAATGGATTAACTAGTGAATTTCCCGCCCAATTTTAAATACAGGGTGTTGTCAAAACCAGTTTTTTATTTATTCTCTCTCATTTTACAAATATCTGGTTTATTGAAGAAAACAGTTCATGTCGAAAAAGTTGCCAAACTGATGATATTCTTCCTTGAGTTTGATTGCTTTTTGTTTATGCATACCTTCGCAATTTATTGAATTTTCACTGCTTTTCGAAGTAAAAAAAATTACTACTTCAATAGAACTGACCTAAATAATCAGATAAGTTGATCTCAACTAATTTTTCAAACTCAATTTCCTCATTTTTCAAACTCAATTTTCAGACTAAAAATGGCGAGGTCAAAAATTGTTTTCATTTTAACCAGCATTTTCTGGTTAATTTCAAATTAAAGATGCAGCCATATAACGGGTCAAATTGTTTGGTAGAAAACTATGGTAACCAAAAGTCTGAATTCTAGTTGTTCTTACATCAATTGAGCCTGCTAGCCTCGTTAGATTTAAACTAAATGAATTAAGCATGTAATGAATAAAGGGATTAATGAACCAAATGAATTAAGGGACCCGTTTTACGCGTGTAATTTTAGTTTAAAGTTTCGCGAAAAAAATGAACTAGAAATTGCTGGTTTATTTTCGAACAATTTTTGTCCTTGCCATTTTTAGTACCAATTTAACCGAAATTGAGAGAAACGAGTTAGAAAACTTAGTTTTAGTTCATGTTTCCAGTTATTTTGTATTAGAGCTATTTTGTTTGTTCACCTCAAAAATCAGCGAAAATCCATTAAACCGCAAAATTCTAATTGATCAAAGAACAATTCTTTTCAACGAAATGTATCAAAATTATTGCTACCTACTGCAAAAACAATAACATCAAAAACCCGAGGCTTAGCAAAATAAAGACGATTTGAAAAAAATGTTTATAGATCACCCTGTGCAGAAGAAAAACTCGTAGATAGTTCCCGTTTGTCAGTAGAGTAAAGCCTTTTCAGCCATGGTTCGGATGCCAAAAACGATTTTAGAGTAAAATTGGAACTAAGCAAAAATTGAGAGACTGAAATTGCATTTGATTTGGCCAAAATTGCGTTTGCTTTTTAGCCGTAATTGAACGTTAAAATTTTACAGGGAAGTTCAATTTTTCTTTAACATCAGTCGTCCTTTAACAAAAAATATTGACCAAAAAAATAATTTTTCTTAATTTAGTGTGCTCCAAAAAAACTATGGTCCAAAAAACTTGTGCTATTGACGCAGTTATTACCTATCGTTCTTTATTGTTCCAAATTTCAACAAAAAATATTTTTTTTCACCTAATTATTTTTTAATTGAAATTTTATGTAACATCTTTCTGTGAATGTTTGTGCTTGGTGGTGGTTATTCTGTCAAAAAAGGTGTTTGAAAAATTTTCACCAAAAAGTTTTAGTACCTCATGGAAGATATCGACTTCCTGGTTTTTTTTTCAGACCATTTTAAAATTATTTTAAGTTCAAGGGGTTCAAAATGTTCCAATTTGGCCAAGCGCTTAAAATTTTTTATTGCTTAATGCGTAATGCGCGCGATATACTTATGCGCTCAATGTATCATCAACACACGCTACAAAAATAATTAAAATTGATTTTTTGCAAGCTAATCATTCGTATAAATTCAAACTACTCTAATTTTTTTCTTGAGTTTTTATATTGTTAAAGGTTTTTTAATTTACTCCTTACCAAAAAATTTTCTTTACCAATTAAGGGACAGTCGGAACATTCGTGGTTTTGCTCTGATATACGAGCAGTCTTGTTTGAGCTTTTAACACGTTACAAAATGAATATAGCCCAACATGTTTTTTAAAATAAATATAGCGTGTGGGGTGAAAACTTTAAAAAATAAATCTGAAAAAATAATTTATTTTAAATTTTTTTTTCTTGAAAAATATCATTTTTTAGTTTTCAAAAAAGTTTTATCAAAAACTAATTCATGAGCCATAAAAAGGTGTCTGAACATTCAGGGCTTTGAATTGATTTGAGCAGTCTTTTTTATTTCAAAATTAAATTTTCAAAAACTTAAAGTGAGTTTCTGTAAGAAATAGTTTGTTCACACCACATTCACGAAAAAGGTTATTCAAAATGAAAGAAAAGGATGGTTTTTTGTTATATACAATTACAATAACACCTTTTAAGATTAGGTTTTGATGCAAGAAAACAAAAAGTTGAGGATTATTTTTCAAAAGCTTGCATTCAAAGCCTTTGCAAACCTAAAAGTGTTTCAAATGTTGAGGTCACCAACAGCGTTCCTCCGTAAAGTGATGGGAAGCTCTTATGTTGATTCCTTGCTTGGTGGATAATAAATTTTTTCCTTATTAAACGGGAAATGGTCCTACTTAAATGGTTGTTGTATACGGTTTTTCTATTTAAGGAGCTCCCGTGATGGTGGTGACTGTCTACGTCATCACGAATCTCATTCTGGGCAAGAGCAAAGTGTGAGTAAGACAAGACATAACACTTGTTGACGCTTACGGGCTGGCCAAACATTCAAATTTTATCTGTACGTCAAAATCCAATAAATGGGTTTAATGCAGAGGAGGGTTTACTTGCATGAGGTGGTGCTCCTTCCCCCGGGGATTCAACCTTCTCACCCGACTGTAATTTTTTTTAATGAATAAAGGTCGACTCATATCTCCAATTTTTTTACAACCCACCCCTCCCCCGAAAAAATCTAGATCCGCCCCTGATTCATTGTAAATTCGGTAGATTACGAGAAACATCTAGAAACGGGCAAATTTAGGGGTGAGAAGCGCCTAAAATTTGGCGCTTCCGGCGCTAATATATACTAATTTTGAAGGGGAGCGCGCGCCAAAAAAAACGCGATTTTTTGGTCAACAATTCCAAAAAAGCCCAAAAACGACATTTTTGGTTTTTGTTTTTTTTTCTTCAAAAATTGCCTGCGACACAGGAAGTTTGGTAAAAATAGGGTTTTTAGAGTGATTTAGGAGAGCTCGCCGGAATATCGTTATAGTCGCCGACCTAAAAAAAGGGTCTTTGAAAGTCCGCCCCCTCACCCCTTGAGAAAGTCCGCCCCCTTGAAAAAATCTTAGATCTACCCCCGTCTAGAAATCACCATTCAAAAAACGCTGAATTTCCAATGTCTTCAAATAATCTTTGAGAATACTCCAGTGAATCTGACCCGCCTTAATTTAATTGATTGAGTAAAGTTGAAGTGACTTATGTCTCTGCCTCTTAGTTGAAACACCGTAAGTTTGAGGACCACTAAGATCAGCGCTGTGTGGTGAAAGTAAGGGACATCATTTTTGAAGACCTGAAAAGTACCAACATATTACACATAGATAGTATGTATTTGTATTAGGGCGCTAAAATGGTTTTCTATAAAAGTTGAGTAGCTCGATTGCTGAACATTCCTCTTGTCTCAGTAGAATTCTTAGCAAAATGCTTCGTTGATAATTTTAGCCCGAAGGTTGATCTTATTTCATATTTATGAGATATCACACAGTTTGGTATCATTAGCTTATTGATGATCTTGATGTGAAAATTGTCTGAAAACTTGTGAACTCTTTAGGATATGAAAAGATTTAACAGCTATTTGATTGACAGGTGCTGGATTTCGGAGTATGGGGAGACGTTCAGCTGGGGAGTAGAGGTGCCTCTGATGTTGTGCATTGCCATCAACCTGGTGTTGCTCATCAGTGTCCTCCGAGTACTCATTCCCAAAATCAACGCATCCGCCGCCAATGTTCCCAGCCAAGATGTGGCCATGTGAGTATAAAGAAACATAAATACTTGTATTCTTTTGAAATCAAATGGATACGCCACAGTCCTAACATAGGCTATACTAAAAAATTGGGATTATGGACAAAAATAAGGTATACTTTTATTTTTATGATGACGAAAAAAATAACTGACAGTTCCCAAAAAAGACATGTCAAATCACATTTTGTGAAAACATTTGATAGTATATATGAATTTTTAGAAAAAGTACAAACTGAAGTTTCAACTATCCTTCTCAAATTTTTCATTTTACTGCCCTTTTAGCTCACTGATTATCTCTTAGAATATTTGAGATGCATTTATACTGTTAAAAGTCAGTTTGACGCTCGTTTTTGGCGATTGCGTTTCAGCAAGAGCGCGAAGGCCATCATCTTTCTGTCTCCTCTGTTTGGAGTGCATACCATTGTGACTCTGTGGATGCCCAGAGAGGGATCCAATGCACACATTGTCCTAGGAGTAGTCCAGGCACTCCTCCAGTCATTCCAAGTTAGTTAAACTAGAAGTCAATCCAATTCACTATATGTCACCACAGGTCATCCAAGGTCATTAACAATTGTTCTATGTCCATCTGGATCCTTCAAGGTCATTCTAGGTCATAATCGCTCGCTGTAGATCAACCCGGATGACGCAATGTCTGTCATTCCTATTCCGCCTACACCCTTGCATTCACAATACTTCCCAGCCACCGTCGACGCCGGGAAATTTGACCAAATCACCATCCAAGCTGTTCCTTAATATCTTAGCATTAAAATATTTTCTAAAAACGCCTTCTAACGTCTCGTAATTTAGGTGAAAGGCACGTTTTTTATTGAATACGTTCAATCGACGTTGCTAGATTCTTTTTCAGGAAGATTTTTTGGGAGTAGTCTGAAAAATGTCAACAAACAACAAACAAAGGCCAAAAAATCATAAAAGTCTTAGATCCGTGCATTGTTTTTGTATCAAGCAGCTTTAATGGCCTATTTTAAACTCATCGACTTTCGATCAGAAACATTTAAACAAAGATAGCACCTCATTATAATTCATTCCATCAAAATGACACGTTGTTTAATGATAAAACCTTTATGGCAGAGAAGTTGGTTGTTGTTTTATGCTGTGTTTGAAACATTCCTTTCGGTTATAATAGTGGTGTGACACGTGAAAGTTCCAGACGCAAAAAAACGGCCATGATTCACAATAAATAGCTCCGTTTAACAAATAACTTAGTCTGGGCTATGGGGAAACAGAGGAAACGGTTTAGACAGACTTGATAGCTTTTAGTGGATCTCCTCTGGGAATCGTAGAATTCTCAAATTCATTTCATTTCAACAATGGAACTTTTGATCAATTGAAGCTCCATAAAATTCAATGTATGCGAGTACAACTTACAACAAGACTGCTCGTATCAGGGCGAAGCCCTGAATGTTCCGACTGCCTTTTAATGTTCATGGAGCAGTAATAACCTATAAAAAAAATTAATGGTAAAAAAATAAAATGAAAACTTTTTTTTCTTCTAAAATTTTTATGAAAATCATCCCCCACACGCCATATTAACACGCCATAAAAACGGATAAGTTTCGCTCCTTGGAACAAATCAATTATGGCGAATAAGCTTCTTTTAACCAATTTGGAACGATTTCTAAGAATGATTAAATCTCCGCTTACGCGTTAATAGCGCGAAATTTATCGCGCGTTAATTGTCCCAAATTGGCCAAAATGGCAATCTTTAAACCCTCATAAATTTACAAAAAATGATCACAGGTGAAATATTTTTTCAAATTTAAGCTCAGGACAACAATACTTTTTGAATGATTTTAAAAAATTTCGTCAAAAATGGCTAGGTAAAAAGTCGAAATTTGTCTGAAGAAAAAAAAACCCACCCGGAGCACAAATATTCCGTTACTTTCGTATCGAAAGTCGGAACAACAAGACTGCTCGTATCAGGGCAAAGCCCTGAATGTTCCGACTGCCTTTTCAGGTTTATCGAGCAGTAGTAACATAAAAAAATTAAATATAAAAGACATGAATTTTTTTTTCTAAACTTTGAAATTTTTTTAATGAAAATCATCCCCCACACGCCATATTAAGTACAAACGGATAGGTTTCGCTCCTTGGAACAAATCAATTATGGCGAAAAAGCTTCTTTCAACCAATTTGGAACAATTTTTAAGACGGATTAAATCTCCGCTTACGCGTTAATAGCGCGAAATGAATCGCGCGTTAATTGTCCCAAATTGGCCAAAATTGCAATCTTTAAACCCCCGTAACTTTACGAAAAAAGATCACAGGTGAAATATCTTTTCAAATTTAAGCTCAGGATAACAATAGCTTTTGAATGATATTAAAATTTTCCGTCAAAAATGGCTAGGTAAAAAGTCGAATTTTGTCTCTGAAGAAAAAAAACCCACCCGAGCACAAATATTCCGTCACTTCCGTATCGAAAGTCGGAACAAAAAGACAACTCCTATATCTGTGTGAAGCTCTCAATTTTCCTAATGCCCTTCGTGGCCAATTAAAATTGAATTTGAAAAATTTATAAAAAAAATCGAAAAAATAAATAAATTTTGTTCTGTGTTTTATCCGCCCACACGCTATCCTAAAATTTAGACAAAATGATTTGCGTTTTCCTATATTGAAACAGTTTAACCCGCATGTTATTCCAAGTTGGCCAAGTTAGCAACTTTTCAAAACCTCATTACAGAACAAGATCAGAAGTGTTTTTTGAGCTCCGGGTAACAAAATCATTCAAACGCTATTTAAAAAAATAGCCGAATGAAAATGCCTTAAATTTCTTTCCTTTAGAAAAAATAAGTCAATGAAAGTTGTCTGGCCGAAAAAACACCCTAACATAAACATTCAGTTAAATTCGTCACGAATTTAACGGAATGTTTATGTTGGGGTGTTTTTTGGCAGTCGTAAAATTTAGGGCTTTGCCCCTGATATATGAGCAGTCTTGTTATTCCAATTTTTGACGGTCGAAAATTGGAACAACAGGACTGCTCATGTATCAGGGCAAAGCCCTAAATTTTCCGACTGCCATTAAACTGGTCTCAAATAGATATTGCTTATAAAAACTTAACACCCTAAATTTGGCAATTGAAAAATATTAAGAGTTTCAGAGATTGAGTGAAGTACTCAAAAGACGATCAATTAGCTTAGCTCAAATCAAAATGAAGCAATTTTTAATTGCGGTAAATTTTCGGCATCATAAGAAAATCATCACAGCGGACAAAAATTAGGTCCAACGCATGACTAAATTGGCAACTTTTGAGCTCACAACACCTGAACAAAAGATCGAAGCTAAAATAATTTACTAAAAATGAACTCATGGAGTCATTGTTTTCAATGGGTATGTATTTTTTGTTATAAAACATTTTTGATATACCAAATTTGACTGAATAGTAAATAAAACCCCCTCAAGCATAATTGACCTGTCACTTTCTTCGAAAGTTGGAAAAATTAAACACTTTGAGAACTGATTTTTCTCAGTTCATTGTGTTTCAAAGTGTCAGCCCGGGTTGACCAAAAATGCTAGTAATACAATTTTCATATATGGAAAAATGCTAATCATACACTTTTCATGCAATTCCATAAATACAGAAAATTGCATGAAAAGTCAATGATTAGTATTTTTCATATATGGAAATTGAATGACTAGCATTTTTCCATAAACCAAAAGCATTGATTTTTTACATTTTAATTTCTCAGAATTTTTTGGTTGTGTTCGTAACCGAACACAAATGACATAAACCTTGGTTCCACAAATGTAGTAACCAAAGGTTTGGCCGTCTCGCATTAAAAATGCATTGGAAACAGCCTGAAATGTTTTAATTCTGTCTCACACATTAATATAACGAAAGTAACAAACTTTTAAATTTTGGCAAAAATTTTCAAAGATGATTATTTCTGAAATTTGAATTTTTAAATTACGAGACATTGATCAAGGCATACAAAAACATGTCATACGAAAGAAAGATGCGTTTGAAGCGTTTTTGACAAAAGTTATGAAAAGAAAACGAAAAAAATACCAATGTTATTATATCCCGGACTACGTTATACACACAAAAAATTAAATTTTGCATGCAAAATTTATTTTTCAAAAATATTTGTTTGAGTATGAAAATCAATTTGCGGTTGAAAAAAAAACACAAAAAAATTTTCGGGGGCAATTTCAAAAATACTTTAAAAAATTTTTGTCGTCGCCATCAAAAAAATGCTAGACATACATTTTCCATATATGGAAATTGTATGATTAGCATTTTGTTTGACAAAAAGTTTTTGTCTTTCATTTAGTGCGATACACCGAATTTTATGCCAAAACAAGAAAAAAGTTGTTCGAAATTTCAATGACACCATTTTAGCAAAATGTATGAAAATTGTATGACTAGTATTTTTTCATAGACTTAGTTTATGGAATTGTATGACTAGCATTTTTGGTCTATGGATGTCAACCCGGGAGCAGTGAAAAAGTGAAAGAAGTAATCATGCTTATAAAATAGCGTTTGAGACCGAAAAAATTTGGTTTGGAGTTCATTATAAACTGTCTGTTTCAGGGATCGGTGGTTGCAATTGTGTTTTGCTTCGGTAACAGCGAGGTTAGTAACTCTATAATCCAACAATTTACGATTTTACTCTACAATGCCAGTGGCGTGCGCAGAAGTTTTTTCTAGAGGTTGGGGATGGGGGGGGTGTGGGCGGTTTTTCGAAAATGTGTTGAAAAATTTATTCGACCTTTTTTTAGGTCGACCAGTTTGATTTTTCAAGATCTCTGATTTGAGCGTTTTTTTTTAAATATGCGATTTTTGGCGCGTTTTTTTAAATTTGACCAAAAACCTTATAGACTATCAAATCATTTTCTATTTTCAGGTTCGCACTGAGATCAAATCCAAATTCACTTCCATGAACCGGAGGCGATCAACTGATGTAAGTTTCTATTGTCTAGTATCTAATTTATTCTCTTGTCTGTTTCTTCGAGCGTTGGGTTGATTATAGTTAGTCAGATTCAGTTTGCCCTCTGAATATGTTACCTGTAGAGTGTGACAATCCCCCACCCCAAACACTGTAACTTTTGAAATTAAAATCCCGTGAATCCACTTGAAAAGTATTTACCCAAAAACTTACAACCAGGGCTTTGGAGTTTTCATAAATTGGATGTAGAGTTCTTACAGCTTTTTCTTACAATTCAGACTACGTTTGTGGGCCCTCTCTCCCGTATTGGCTCCAAAAGGTAAGTATTCATAATAGGTCTGGTCGGTTCAATTGGCAGATTGGTCTGTGGGCAGAAATCAACGCAAACCAACTGAATTTTATAACTCAGCGAAAACTGAAACCATATGGCACTGAAATGCCAATCAATTTCAATCATATTTAATCTAATGGCTTTCTGGCCGACAAAATTTCTGCTTACAGGCATTTCTGTCTCATGAATTATCTTTCTTATGACTTGCCTGCCTCTAAAAATCTTTTCCGTCATGTTATATGTTTTCAGCCCTCACAATTCTTTAATGTGAGTCTTTGTGTAGCTTATACATGTCGCAAATTTTTTTGCTTCTTTGTATTCTTACTTTCCCCACCCACGCACAAAATTAGCCTAAGTACAAGAGCCATTCATTTAAAAGGTTTTGTTGGGTTCCATTCATGCTAAATAGCAGTCTTGGTGTAATTTGAATGCCTTAATGGTTTTCTCAATTCTCTAGCGTCACATTCAAGCTTGATGAGTTAGCTACACACACCTTATTTGATGGGCGACCTTGTCCAGACTTCATTTTTGAATAAAATATAAAAAGAAGCCGCCTTAAAATGCTTCATGTAGAATTATATTCGCTTCTGAACTTCTAGTATCTGTTTTTGGCCCGGGTCAAAAATTGTTCCTACTTTTGTCTGATTTTTCCATAAAGCATGCTGAGATTTTAGGAGCTCAATGAGCTCAATTTTTACAGGTCTTATAAATATTACCCTCCAATACTTGGGGGTCGATGGCTACCATCGAAGTTGAGCTCAAGATTTCCTTTAAACAAGATGACACGGGTTGACCAAAACTTCTTATCATACAATTGTCATATATGAAAAACTTCTGGCCATAAAGTTTCACACAATTCCATACGTACAAAAAATTGTATGAAATCTCTATGATAAACATTTTTCCATATATAAAAAATGTATGATAAGTATTTTTCCATAAACCAAAAAGTTGATTTTTTTTCTAAATTTAATTTCTGAAAAACTTTGGGTTGTGTTCGTAACCGAACGCAACTGATAATGATCTTGGTTTACTTAAAGCACGAAAGGCTGGACGGTCTTGAATTTACAATGCATAGAATACGACCTGAATTGTCTTAGAGCTGTCTTTCACAAATGAGATAACGAAAGTAACAAACTTTTAAATTTTGGCAAAACTTTTCAACGATGATTATTTTTAAAACTTGAATTTTTGAATTATCACACATTGATCAAGACATACATAAAAAAGGCCATAAATAAACATGCATGGAGAAAAATTTTTGAAACTGTTTGTTTGAGTACAAATTTCGACTTGCGGTGGAAAAAAATCAAAAAAGTTTTCGGGGCAATTTCAAAATTACTTGAAAAAATTTCTTTGTCGCCATGAAAAAAAGGCTAGTCATACAACTTCCATGTATGCGACTTGTATAATAAACACATTAAAAAAATGAAAACCTTAGTTTTTTCATCACCCGAATGTTTTATTAGAATCAAACAGCCGCAAAAGTTAGTTTAAATCTTTTTTCAACCATTTTTTGAAATTGTACGAAAATTGCATAACAAGCACTTTTTTGTACATTTGATTTATGGAAATGTATGATTAGCAATTTCGGTGTATTGAGGTCAACCGGGGAATGAGCACAATTGGTTTTTTTTCCATTAACCCCTCGCAGACTTGAAAAACTCTATTTTTATAGCTAGTTTATGGGAACTTTACGGCAAAATAGCTGATATAATGATATAAAGCTTGAAGGAACAAACCTGCTTACAAGTGTTATTAGTTGTTTACCAAGCCAAGCTCCATTGCAATTTGAAAGTGTAAAAAAGTTCTTTTCAACATTGAAATAAATATGCATGTGAGAAGAAGAAAGGATCCGCACATAACTCTAAAAATTGTGCTCGTTTGTCTAAAAAATGGGCCGTGAAATCTTCGCACAAATGAAACTAATGGAAAACTACTCAATTAAATTGTAGGACAGAGGTAATACAGATGACTCATATAGCTTGCTTTATTTTTCAAAGGAGGGGAGGAGTGCGCCTAGCTTTTCACCCAACTTTTACGATATAACGGGACGATTAAGCCTCCTAAATGTCCAAACATGGGGCTCGCAAATTGACTTAATGGGGTCAATTTTTTTTCCTGATAATTACAGTTCATTCTCACTTTTTTTGGCCCAGAAACACCTTTCCCGTGAAAAATCACTACCAAAAGTTCCTACCCGGGGGGCCAAACCAAAATATGGGTGCTGTGAATGAAAATGTTTTACTCATGATATTTTTTTTATTGTTTATGAGATACTACCGGGAGAATTCTAAACAAGTTAAAACTGGGGAAAAGGGATAACTGGAAATAGGCGACAACCGGAACTCTTTCCCTTGGGCCTGATATTATCATTAACAGCTCGAGTTTCGGGAATGGCAGGGCAGGCCAGCAATACATATTAAGTCGATTGCACTAGTAAGTATTCTCAACTCCCAGATGTTGCCTGTTTCCAGTTGTATGTACACGGTCTTGCTATGAATTAAATTTTAAAATGCATCAATTTGATAAAAGCCAAAACCCGCCCGAATCCTCGCAAAATCAGGTACTCCAAAAACTTATCGGAAAGGGCCTAGTAATATATATAACATTTTAAGTCTGTTTCAGTCTTGTTTTTTGATGCATATTTTGGCGCTCTTCCTCTCAAATTGATTTTAGTTTCCCTTCCGAATTGCCAGTAAGTAAATTTGAAAACCGTGTGCTACTTAGAAAACAACCGACCGGTTATCTTGGTTTTTCTATCGCATAATTTTTGATAATTTTTTGAAATTGTACGAAAATTGCATAACAAGCACTTTTTTGTACATTTGATTTATGGAAATGTATGATTAGCAATTTCGGTGTATTGAGGTCAACCGGGGAATGAGCACAATTGGTTTTTTTTCCATTAACCCCTCGCAGACTTGAAAAACTCTATTTTTATAGCTAGTTTATGGGAACTTTACGGCAAAATAGCTGATATAATGATATAAAGCTTGAAGGAACAAACCTGCTTACAAGTGTTATTAGTTGTTTACCAAGCCAAGCTCCATTGCAATTTGAAAGTGTAAAAAAGTTCTTTTCAACATTGAAATAAATATGCATGTGAGAAGAAGAAAGGATCCGCACATAACTCTAAAAATTGTGCTCGTTTGTCTAAAAAATGGGCCGTGAAATCTTCGCACAAATGAAACTAATGGAAAACTACTCAATTAAATTGTAGGACAGAGGTAATACAGATGACTCATATAGCTTGCTTTATTTTTCAAAGGAGGGGAGGAGTGCGCCTAGCTTTTCACCCAACTTTTACGATATAACGGGACGATTAAGCCTCCTAAATGTCCAAACATGGGGCTCGCAAATTGACTTAATGGGGTCAATTTTTTTTCCTGATAATTACAGTTCATTCTCACTTTTTTTGGCCCAGAAACACCTTTCCCGTGAAAAATCACTACCAAAAGTTCCTACCCGGGGGGCCAAACCAAAATATGGGTGCTGTGAATGAAAATGTTTTACTCATGATATTTTTTTTATTGTTTATGAGATACTACCGGGAGAATTCTAAACAAGTTAAAACTGGGGAAAAGGGATAACTGGAAATAGGCGACAACCGGAACTCTTTCCCTTGGGCCTGATATTATCATTAACAGCTCGAGTTTCGGGAATGGCAGGGCAGGCCAGCAATACATATTAAGTCGATTGCACTAGTAAGTATTCTCAACTCCCAGATGTTGCCTGTTTCCAGTTGTATGTACACGGTCTTGCTATGAATTAAATTTTAAAATGCATCAATTTGATAAAAGCCAAAACCCGCCCGAATCCTCGCAAAATCAGGTACTCCAAAAACTTATCGGAAAGGGCCTAGTAATATATATAACATTTTAAGTCTGTTTCAGTCTTGTTTTTTGATGCATATTTTGGCGCTCTTCCTCTCAAATTGATTTTAGTTTCCCTTCCGAATTGCCAGTAAGTAAATTTGAAAACCGTGTGCTACTTAGAAAACAACCGACCGGTTATCTTGGTTTTTCTATCGCATAATTTTTGATAATTTGAGTGCTTTGTGCTTCGTACAGTTTCGACGAGTTTCGTCCTTTCCTATTTCAGGAGAGTCACTCAAAAACGAAATAAACATACCATTTTACTAAGGGCAGGGGCGATTATTGGATGACCAGTGTTTGGTTTCCTTAAGCATTCAAATCAATTGTTTCACCATATTTTTTATACATATTCTGGCGCTCTTCCTCTCAAATTGATTTTAGTTTCCCTTCCGAATTGTACGAAGGATGAAATAGGTAGGCAAGCATTATATGACCCTTTTGGAAAGAATTTTGTCGAAGAACAAAATTCTAATCGCCCCTTTAACTTTCCCATATTTGCGAACAAAAAAATGTAATCAACTGAAGCAATTTTTTGTCAAGATTTTTTCCGTGTTTTCATTACATAAGTCATTCAAATTGGGAAGTAGAGTAGTTGAACAAATCTTTAAGCGCGTATATAAATAGGTTTAATTACTTTAAGATTTTATTTGGTTAAGCAACAAGGGGAAATCTGTTTATTCATACTCCGCCCTCAATTTCTACTTATTGTTCCGACTTTCGATAAGAAAGTAACGGAATATTTGTGCTCGGGGTGGGTTTTTTTTTCTTCAGACAAATTTCGACTTTTTAACTAGCCATTTTTGACGGAATTTTTTTATATCATTCGAAAGGTATTGTTGTCCTGAGCTCGAATTCGAAAAGATATTTCACCTGTGATCATTTTTCGTAAAGTTTCGGGGGTTTAAAGATTGCCATTTTGGCCAATTTGGGACAATTAATGCGCGATATATTTCCGTCTTAAAATCGTTTCAAATTAATCCGTCTTAAAATCGTTCCAAATTGGTTGAAAGAAGCTTATTTGCCATAATTGATTTGTTACAAGGAGCTAAATCTATCTTTTTGTACTTTATATGGCGTGTGGGGGGATGATTTTCATAAAAAATTTCAAATTTTAGAAAAAAAGCTTTTCATTTTATTTTATTGCAATTAATTTTTTAATGTTTTTACTGCTCCATAAACCTTAAAAGGCAGTCGGAACATTCAGGGCTTCGCCCTGATACGAGCAGTCTTGTTGCTTTAAGTTTCGCTTTTTCTTGCTCTACTTTTGTTTCTTTGCTTTGAATGATGAGGGCATCTTGCAAGGTACCTACAAGTGTTCTTGGTATTAAATAGACACAAACTTTTTCAAAAGAAATCGAAAAAAAAACGAAACACTTCTTGAAACATCTTTTTGTTTTCACTCCCCCATATGCAAAAATTGTCGTGACTCAGAGATGTACTTTTATCTGGTTGTGTTTTGCTGAGACAAAAAAACTGTGAAATTATATTTGCACCAAAATGAAAAATCGGTCCCATTTGTACCAAAATTGTTCAACTCGATTTCTGATTGGCCGAATTGTGAGCCAACGATTTATTTTATGTCTTGTCTGCTGTTAAAACAGCCGAAACTAAACAGCAAAATGATGACCACCGCAGTCGCGCCAACGTGCTGCGAACTTGCCAACAAATGGTAGGACTATATATAAAAAAAATTAGAGCCGGTTATCACCGACGACCTTAAGCCAAGGGCTTAAAATAGTCGGTTTAGTAGTCTTTGGCCAATTGAACACTTTTGGTAAAAAAGCAATTGACTTTTTGTTTTGCAACAAATTAGACTGATTTTCCATCTTGGTACAGGTAAATACCCACAAAGAAAACGTGCTTCAATTGAAATAAATTCTTAGTCAGAATAATTAACCGCCTACGCTACAAAAAAATAGATGCAATGAAATATAGCTCGCATTAATTATCCCCATTGGCTAAATTTGCTCTTGTTAAACCCTCCTAGCTTTTCAAAAATTGACCGCAAGGTTAATGAAGGAATAATGATTTTGCAGAGAGCGTTAATATTAAAACTTAAAGTGTTATTCAGAGAGACGAATTGGTCTAAAAATTCACATAAGCACATACATTTGTCCAACTTCCTATCTAATTGAATTGCAAAGGACAAAAAATATTGAAAATTACTTGAGTTAGTTACTACTTGCTTAGTCAGACTAACTTCATCCCACAACAAATTTGAATTTTCGATGCAGAGCTCAAGGTCAATTTTCGAAACTAATTGGAATTTATATCTTTAAAAATTGGTTGCTGTACCTGAGGATCTTCTCATTTACTTTGTTTTAGCTTTTGTGATTTTAATCATAGAGCGAAACAAAACTGCTCGTATCTCGGAAAAACCTTGAATGTTGCTACGGCCGTTTAATTGGTCTCAATTGTTTTTTTTGATAAACTAAGTATTGTTAAAATATGTTTCTTAGGGTGATTATTTGAAGCTTAAGAGTTACAATTTCAGTCGTGTATGGAATTATTAAAACCAATTCTAGTAGCATCTTAAACTACAGCCTAAACAAAGTTATGACCCTACTTATATCGAGCGAAAAGTTTTCTGAAGATACAAAAAAAGTAGAATAAAAGGTAACAAGATTTCCTATATCAGAAAAAAGACCGGAATGTTTTAGCTTTAGATTCTTGTGCCTTTGTTCAATTTTCTCAAAAATATTTTTTGCTTTTTTAACAATCTTTGCCTTAATGTAAGCTACATAGGGATATAATTAGCATCCAATGACACGTTATTTGGATCAATCAGCCTGTCTGTTTGAGCCCGATTTTTCTCCACTTTTACGACGCTTCATAGAATACTGGATTGTTTTGCGCATTATTTTTCCAAAAATGCCGTTTTAAACCGTCTTAACCTTATTAAAAGCAATCATTGGTGAAATAAAGCTGTGGATTTATGATAAAAACATCATTTTTGACAATATTGATCTATAATTTTTGGTCGAAACTGGGTATTTCATCATAAAAAATTTTTCCCAGAACAATATTTAACAACACTACGTAATTGAACGCTTTTTGCACCGATTTCTCGGATCAAAATTGTTGCAGTTCAATTTTTGTGAAAATTGAGCGTCTTTTTAGCTCAGCAATGACCAATAAATTGATAACAAAACAAACTCTGCAGTCGTTTTTGAAATGATTTTTTTTCGCGCCTTAGTTATCTAAAACTGTTTTTCAAGCCCTCATAATTTTATGAAAAACGAAGGTGAAATAAAGCTCTAGATGTATGCTCAAGGCATTATATTGGACAAAATTAGTCTGGCTTCTCGGAAAAATCCTAGAACACTACCATAGGACTGTATGTATCATGTCACTACTTATCTGGAGTGCAAGCCACAATTTTAAACTTGAAAGTGAAAAAAGCAGTTCATTCTACCACGCAAATGATTGCTTTCAGCCTCAACTTATTGGATCAAAATTGTTGCACATCAAAATGTTTGGGAACAAATTTTTCGGAACCTAACCTGTCTCAGAAATTGTTCCATAATGAAAAAAGACTTAAATGATTTTTTGAAAATTGTTTATCATTTTTTTTCAAAACAATGACCCATTAAATGAATCAATAAGCGTGCCTCAATTAAAATTTTAAAAAATGTTGGGCCTTTTTTAAAATTAACTCCCATGTTTAAGCCCCAATAACTTTTCAAGAAATAATCAAAGGTGACATAGAGCTTTGAATTGATACTCAAAGCATCATTTTGGACAAAATTTAATTTTTTTTTAGAATTTTGGACGAAACCGGGTATATTAATATAAGACTATATATCCCATGACTAATAGCGATGAATGAGATCATCCTTTTAAACTTGAAGAGTGACAAATGAATTTATATAATTGTTAAGCTATATAGAATTTTCAGCGTAACCGAAGCAAAATATTTAAAAAAAGTATCACTATTTACTAATAAAAATATCAAAAACAATCTAGACTTCTGCCAATTTTTGTTTGCTGCAGTTTATTTCCGGAAAAACTGGGCCACCATTTTTTCACGGAGTTGAATACCTTTTGCTTTATTTTTGGATCAAAAGGTTGCAAATCAAATTTTTGTGAGAAATGAGCGTCTTTTTTTTGGCCAGCAAGGTTGAAGAATTTTTAACATAACATTTTCTAAAGGTTGTTTTATTCTTTTTCAAAAGCCTTGATCCCAATATAAGCTACACAGTGTTATACTTAGCATCTAATTACACCTTATCTGGATTAGTTAGCAGGCCTCATTTAAGTTGAATTTTTGAGCCAGATTTTTCTCCATTTCCAACGTTTTCATAATAAACTGCTTTGTTTTGCCCATCAAACATAAATTGACATTTTTATTGCTTCAAATTTTTTTTACAAAAAATGATAAATGGTGAAATAAAGTTTTGGTTTATGCTCAAAGCATCATTTCGGACGACATTGGTAAAAAATACCATCGCTCTTCTTAAGAGTTTTTCATAGAGAGCTATTCATTTTGTTTCAAATAACTGACAACACTTTCGTTTTCAACCCAGTTTTTCCAAAACTCAACAGGCTTTTGAATTAAAATTGAAAAACTTTCTTTTGATGATTTGAGATTGTGATCTATGTTAATTTGGCTATTTGAAGTAATCACTAGCTGTATTGCCGGGAGTAACTTTTGCCGCAAATTTAGGTATTGATAAAGCTTAGTATATGGTGTGCGTGTTGGGTTGACAAGAGCCCGTTTTGCGACCAAACTTAAATTTCAAAGATTTAAGAGCAAATATTTTAACAAGGAACTCTACTTTTTGATTGAATTAATGGTGATACAAGGTTTGATTTTCTAACATACTGCAAAAATTATGTTCAAACTACAAAGTATTAATCAGATTTTGTTTAAGTAACACCTAAACATCCGACAACATTAGTTTTTGCAAAAAGAAAATTTAAACAAAAAACTGATTTTTTGTATGTTTTTTTTTACCTTTTCGGAGTTTTGTCGTTTTTGATTCTGCGAAAAAGGAATGAAATTCAACTTGGAGGAACAACCTAATTATGGATTCATTAGCTGACTATATTGGCTCATTAAGATATCTTCATCTCAAAGACAAAAATGATAGGTGACTCTTCGCTCTTTGCTCTAAATTAGCATGATAAAATGGAAAATACCAATTTTTAGTACCAATTGGTCCAGGGCTCACAAAATCATAAAACGATTTATTAGTTGACTTTATTTGACGTTTTTTGTCGTTTCTGACTCCTTGCGGAACCAAAACCTACACGAAGTCTTAATTCCTTTCCAATTCATTGTTTGATCAGTATCAATCAATGGTTTGGTCAGTAGCTATTTTCATCTATCATTCAAACTGTACTTATTGCTTTTCTCGAACTTCTGTATATAACATATTAGAAGGATGAAAAAAATCAGTTAGTCAGTTAGTGTTTACAATAGCTACAGGATTTAAACTACCCGGGTTGACCAAAACTTCTTATCATACAATTTCCATATCTGAAAAACTTCTTGCCATACAGTTTACATAAAATTCCATACGTATAGAAAGTTGTATGAAATCTCTATGATAATCATTTTTCCATACATGAAAAATATATGAGAAGTGTTTTTCCATAAACCAAAAAGCTGATTTTTTCTTAATTTAATTTCTGAAAAATTTTGGGTTGTGTTCGTAACCAAACGCAACTGACAATGAACTTGGCTTACTCAAAGCACCAAAAGTCGGACGGTTTTGCCTTTACAATGCATAGAGAACGACCTGAAATTTCTTAGACGTGTCTTTCACTAATGATATAAAGAAAGAAACCAACTTTCAATTTTTGGCGAAATTTTTCAACAATGATTATTTTCAAAAATTGAAATTTAAAATTATCAGACATTGATCAAGACATTCATAAACAAGCCGAATAAAAAAAAATGAAACTTTCTTTGCTTTTGAAAAAAATACTGTAAAAAAATGCAATATTAGTGTATCCAGGACTTTGTTATGCACTAAAAAAATGCAAAAAAAAAGTTTTTAGAAAATGTTTGTTTGAGTACAAACTTCGATTTGCGTTTGAAAACCAAGCAAAAAATTTGAGGCAATTTCAAAATACTCGGAAAAAATTTTGTGTTGCCATCAAAAAAATGCTAATCATACAATTTTCACATATGGGAATTGTCTGATGAGCGTTTTTTCAAAAAAAAAAACAAAAAAATTTTCTGTTTTTTCATCATCAGATCATTTTATTAGTATCAAACAGCCGCAGAAAATAAATTAGATCTTTTTTCAACCATTTTTCGAAATTGTATGAAAATTGTATGACAAGCTTTTTCCATACATTTGATGTATGGAATTGTATGATAAGCATTTTTGGTTTATGGAGGTCAACCCGGGTAGTCAAGTTAGCTCACAAATTGAGAAAAAATTATAGCTTCAACTATCAATAATTTACATGACAATACTTAATAGAACTTAAAAGTCTTGATTCATGTTCAGAATTTTCTCAAAATCAAATAAAATTAATAGCCTGGAATCAAATCCCCTATTTTTAAATTGAAAATTTGCGAAAATTGCTCCTAAATTTAAAGTGAATGATTAGAGTAACCCAATGATAAATAACAATATGAAGTAAATTATTTTATATTTTAAAAACTGCCTGGAGTTAAGTCAAAACTAATATGCTGCAGTTTAAGTCGGGGGAAAATTGTTGCCTACCTTTTAAAACTGAATGCTATTTGCCTCAATTTTCGATCAAAATCAAATCGATTTTTTTTTGTGAAAAAGGAGCGTCTTCTTCAGCCTAAAATTGCTCAAGATAATTGAATCGAATCAGTTTTTTTATTTAGCAAAATTTGACGCAAATTTTTTATATCATCTGAGAATTATTTTTGTATTGAGCCCAAATGATCAAATGTAAAAAAAATTTGGCTTCTCAGCTTTGACTTCTAAAAGTTTGTTATTGGACTTTTTTGATACCATCTGAAAAAAGTGTCGTTTAGAGCACACAATTTTCAAATCTGATCTTTAACAAAAATTCAAAAGCTTGGTTTTTAACTACTTTGCCTACTATAATTCAAGTGGGGATAAAGAAAATCCTAAATCATTCGTTCTACTAAAGCGTGAGCTACAAATTAAATCCTTCCAAATTGATGCAAAGCAAGCAATTGGCTTTTAATAGTATTTTAAACACACAAAAAATGTATCAATTAAGGCTATTGATAGCTTATGGGGGATAAAAATGAGACTTTTTTCTTTCAAGTGTCTTTCAAAAGTTTCCCATTTCTTCGAACATTTAACAATATTAATGTGAACAACATGCTTTTGACAAGAAAGGCAGGGATCAGGCTTTTGCTTTGCTATACGAGCAGTCTTGTTGATCGAACTTTTGAAGAAAGTCATTGAATACTTATGCACGTGGTGTTTTTTTTGTCTCCGGAGCAATTTTGTTGTTTTGATTAGCCGTTTTTGACGAGATTATCTTGTATCTTCCTAACGGTACTGATGTATTCAATCAAATAAAGAGGGGAATTTAACTTGTGATCTTTTTTGCAAAGTTGTTGAAGTTTGGCCAATTTGTGCTATTTATTTATTTCGTGCTATTAAAAAGTGAGATGCACGCTTGAAACCGTTTCAAAATTAAATTGCTTTCGTTTGATTCCGTGAAAACCGTACCAGAATTCAAAATTATGTCATTTTGTGTCTTACAAAGAATGGGGGTAGGGTGGTTGAACTAAAGTAAAAATGAAAGAAAGTGATTTTTTTTCTAAATTCCTTCCAATTATTTGATAATTTGACAGTTTTTTTCTATGAATTTAAATGATAGCCGGATCTTTTAGGCCTTCGACTTGATACAACTAGTCCTGTTGTTCTAGCTTTTGAAAAATATACGTGAAGATGAAATATTTGCGCCTCGAGTTTTTTTTTGGAGACACTTCTCGACTTTTTAACTAACAATTTTTGACGAAATTTTTTCATACAAAAGCATATTTTAGTGGTGATTGTTTGTAAAGTTATGGAGGCTCCAAGATTGCCAATTAGGCCAAATTTTGAAAATTAAAGCGACACACAATTTTTCCTATTAACTTTTACTCGGAAACTAAATCCATCCTGGAAATTGCTCCAAATTGAATTGAGGAATAATTTTTTGATAGATTTAACTCTTTGCTATATGTTAAATTGATCACTTTGAACAACAAAAAGTTTGCGGGGGATTGTTTTTGCAATACACCTTAAAAGGATGTCGGAACCTTTGTTTGAGTGATCAAAGCTAACGCGAAAAATTACAAACATTTGAGAGGTTTTTTTAATGAGACGCTTTCTCATCAAACATTTTTATCATTATGATCGATTTTTGTTGCAAATTTAGGAGGGACGGAAAGGGACGTTAATTGAATCAAAGAGAGTCAATTAAAATCAGCAAAAAAAGAAAAACAGAAAAAAAAATTATGAAAATTTTTATATGATGTAACGCGCATTAAGCCAAAAGCAACTTCTATCCGTGAAACTGCAGTGCGGGAGGTTACTGAACGCGTGACTGAAAGATTTATGGCATGGGATCAGTTGTTTTTTTTTTCAGCCGATTTTGAAAACCTAGTAAAAAGCTACCAGGAGGTTGGGGTGTGGTAAAATTTTCAAACCATATTTTTGTTATTGGCATTCTAAAAGTTTTCAAAATGTTTTCTCGATGTCAAGAAAAAAATATGGAGAATGTTGAGTTTGTTTTTCTTTTCAGACACATGGAAGAATTTGACGAACAGCTTAACCCTCCATATTTATGTTTGCTCGCTGTTTTGAGTTTTTTACCGCTTTCTTACGCACTTTTCACCTAAATCCCTAGCCCTCTATTATAGCAGGAAACTACAACAACCATTTCTCAAAAAAAACTTTCTTTATTTTTAGAAATGTTTTGCTTCTTTCAATTTGGTCGAAACTTTTTTGCTACTTGTGCAGCAACCCGTTTTTTGTTATTCTAAATAACAATTAGAAAACAACATCAATTTTCAACTTTTCGTTTCATTATGTAAGAGTAGCCATTTTCCTTGTTTTGCATAACTAAAATTGTCCCTTGATATTATCATTCATTTTGATTAAAAGGCAAATAATTTTGCATTTGCCACTTTGCCGCTTTGCGTGTTTCCCTATATACATTAACGAAAACGCCAGTAATTCAATTTCATAAAGGCAGTTTTTCGAATAATGTTGTTCCGACTTTCGAAGAAAGTGCGGAATACCTATGCTTCGTGTGATTTTTTTAACTAGTTGGTTTTTGACTTGTTAACAAAACTTTTTTGATGGCTTTAAAAAAAACATCTGAGAGAAATTGTTATCTTAAACTCAATTTTGAATAAACCATTTTTCGTAAAGTTACAAGTATTTGAGATAATTAAGGTTCGATATATTGCGTACTTATAACACGCGCAGGACGCAAATTAATGCGTTTCAAATTGAATTGAGGCTAGCAATTTAATCCTTTTATCACAATACGAGGCGCTAAATACCCCTTATATTTTACATAGCGTTTGAGGGGATTAAAATGAAGAAAAAAGGAAAAAAAATCCCTTCTTTTATCTCACTTATTTTTCAGCTATTCAACCATTTTTTTTTCAACTGGCCTTAAATGCAGTCGGAACATTCAGGGCTTTGTCCTGATCTACGAGCACCCTTGTTTGCTGTATTGCGGTCTGTTCAATAGTGCAAGAGAGGTCTGGTTGTCACTGTTTTATCCGAGAGAGAGCTAAAATTGATCAAATATAATGAGAAGTAGAAAAACTGTTATGCAAGTAGCACAAAATAACTGATCACAGTTTTTGCAGCGATTTTAAAATAAATTAGTAAAATTGTTGGTTTTTTGTTTCAACTACGCGCTAGATATGTGAGGAAACGATTAAAACTGCAAAATTTATAAAAAACGCGCAAGTTACAGAAAACAAGGTATTGGGCAACTTTTGGTCCAACTTTTTATGTTAAATGAGGGGATTACTGTTCACCTTTGGCGAAATTGGGTTGAAGATTAACATCGTGTAAAATTAGTTGCAAGTACTAACCAGACAACGGCTCTCTTCTCTTAAATCAGTACACGATGCCACAGGTCCGTGCTTTGAAGTACGATTGCGCTTGATCACCTGGTTTTGCGTAGAAAAAAAACACCCTGGGCCAAAATTCTTTCTCACCCACAGGGGGTGATTGAAACACGAACTGAAATTTATTTTCTTGACCAAATTTGAAAAAATGGAAGTTTTTCTACTATTTTGACCAAGTCTATTTTCAATTTAAATTTTGAGAAACAATTATTATTGGCTTTTTTTGTCTTGACAGGTTTTTTTTGAAAAAAAATTGCTTAAATTTTATTCAATTTTTGTGAGCAATTTCTGTAATATTTTGTATCTTTGATTTACTTCAAACACTACAAAAGTAAAGGATGCAGCTTGAAACTGGAATCCAATTGGACAGACAGCTTACTGCAGTTTTTTTATTGATCTTTTCAATTAGCCTGCAAAATATATTAAAGGCCAGCGTTGCTGTATTTTAAAAATTTTCAATTTTCTGCTTTTTATGGAAGCCTAACAAAGAAGTTTCATCTAGGGTCAGGTTGTGTTCGATAATTTTTCCGAAAACAAATTTATCGTAATTTTTTCAGGCTCAAAGTTTGACTTGACCTATTTTTTCTTCATAATTTGACACTGCTTCTGAAACAAACGAAAAAATATCTTTCATCTTTTTATTTGTGATATCGGATGAGTTAACCAAGAAAAAACACCTTGTAAGTTAATCAATGATTTACAAATACCCTGTACAATTTTTGCTGTAAAAATAAGCAAAAAAAATAAAACTCATTAGCCATTTTGAACTCACAGGTTATTTGTATAATTTTCATATCATTGTTTTTTTTTTACATTTCTTCATCACTTTATCATAAGTGTGTCTGTGATTTCTTTTAAAATTTTTTTCTATTGTTTCTAAAAATTGCTATGATAGCTTTTTTAAATCACAGGAGCGCGGCCTTCATTTTTAATATTACAAAAATCGATGGCCAAAAAATCTGTGAGAAGTAACGCCTCAAAAAATTCTCATTGTCAGTCGACTTGTTCTGCTTTCGATATTATACTAAAACTTGCATGATAATCATTTCTTTTATATAATCTCAAGTTTTTAGCACTTCAATTAAATATACCTGTAGGGTTTCAACGAAGGGCTGATTTAGAGGTGAAGGGGATATGTCTTCCACGGGGATTCGACCCCCTCATATTTCAAAGAATGCCCTTTTGTACTACTTAACGATATTCAGTTTCACTTTTGGCGCCAATACATAATATTTTGACGGTGAAAAAGGAGCCAACAAAACGTCACATTTGGTAATAAATTTCCCAAAAATGAGATTTTTTGCTAGTTTTTTTTTCATCAAAAGTTTGCAATTAGCGCGGAAATTATGGAAATATAGGGTCTTTATAGTAAGTTGGAAGACTTCGAGAAATTTAAAAACTAGCAGGATCACTAAAAATTAGTTCATCTATTCAACTGCCGCTGATTTGAAAATTTTTTTATGTCTCGGGTTCACAAAAAGAGCAATTTTCATTAATAAAAAAAGATGTTCAATTTATTTTTCTTATAGATAGAAGTTAAGATAATTTCAATAATTGCGGTATTAATTTCGCTAGCAAAAATGAGGAAGTAAATGGATTCACTTGTTTGCACTGATCCATGCCAGAAGCAATCGCCAAAGCTTTTCAAATTCTTTTGCTGGTGACATAATTCTAAGGCTCTATATTTGCTTCAGTTTAAGCAGGGGCGGATCTAGGTTTTTCTCGAGGGGGGGGGGGTGGAATGTGGAACAGGCAAAACTTTGAAAAAACAGGCCAAAAAAGGCGTTTTTAGGCACTTTTTGTAAAATTTTGACCAAAAAATTGCATTTTTTCGGCGTGCGCTCGCCCCTCAATCTAATATATTTTGCGCCAAAGCCGCCTTTAGAAAAAATTTAGGGTCAGTCAAAAAAAGGATATCTCAAAATAGTACAAAGGGGGACCCTTTGGGTCGGCAGGCGGTCGAATCCCTGAGGGCGAAAATGTCCGCTCCCCTCCCATTAACCTGCTGGTGAGTTTAAGTAAAAATTTGTTTTGAAAATGAAGCTTTTTTTAAATGCCCGGCTTTTCCGATGCAAAGTTGTATGATTAGTGTTTTTCCAATAGAGAAAACATATTTTTAATATTTTTTGTATTATGTCGTAGAACACAACCAACATCCAAAATAGGTATCAAATGGGAAACTGATAGATTATACCGCAATCATAGAGCAGAACAAATTTCACTTTGAGATATACCAAGTACGTTAAACTATTGAATTCTCTGCAGTACGCCATGAAAAAAAATATCAATTTTTATATATATGTCTATAAAGCCTTCAACTCCAAAAAAATAGATTGAGTGAAAATTATGGCCTATTCATGGACTTGCAAGAAAGCTTTAAGCGTGTGATTTTTGTTTATTCTGTGCAAAAAAGTTTTGCCGGGACCACGTTATTGGAAGTTTTTGCCTAAACAAGAAAATTTTTTGGAAAACCTTCAATTCAGTTTAGAATTGGTTTCGCGACTAAAATGAGAATTAATTTTTTTTCAAAAATGCAAAAATGGCATTAAAATTAATGGCGTAATGATGACAAAAATATTGTTTTGTGAAAATTTATTCTAAATGTTTTCTTAGTTTTTGTTTGAATATTAAAAAACGCGGTTCATAAAACTTCGTAACTCTATGGAATTTTTCTATAGAATTTTAAGGGAATTGCTTGTTCAGCTTTTTTTTGTTCCAATTGTGCAATAATTCGGAGAATTTCTGGTCTTGTCATCATCATTTTATTCATTGTTTCTGCCAAGTACTGATTAAGAATTTTCTCGAGAAAAGGGTTTTCAGTTTTTTTAAAAAAAATCTTGTCAAATTGTTTATAGATCATCGACCAAATTGATTTTCCGAGCTCTCCAGAGCAACTAAAGGACTCTTCCTGCATAATGTTTCTTCGCCGGAGGCAAATCTCTAAATAACAACCGAAAATTGCCATGCTGAGCATGACTTTTGACAAGGTTTTTGATATAAAAAATTGCGCACTCCCTGCTCAACATTAGTTAATAAAAACTTTTAAAAAGGCGACTCAAGAAAAATTTCAGATTTGGTCGGCCAAAAATGAGGACACTGTGCGATGCCAGGGGGTCGAATCACTAAGACAAAAAGTCCACCTCACCCCCGCCCTTCAAATTGGTACTGGCTCGCCTACCAATATTTAAAGTCGGATTGTGTTTTTTGAGACAGCATTATTGAGGGATAACAAAACCCAAATAACGTTTAGCTACAGCTGAATGTTTGATGTTTCGATTTGCTCAAAAAGTCGAGCGTCAACTAGTAAAAAAGTAAGTAGTGGTGTTTCGACCCAGTGTAAAACATATAATAGCAATAGTGGATTTTTTTCAAATTTATCACACAGCAAATGTATTTTCTATTTGTTCAGATCGGCCGTGACAGGCCCTGTTATGTCATCTACAAATCTATAGGAGGCGGATCCTTCAAAAAGAAAGAGGCCAACAACAGTGACAACATCGACGATAAAAACAACAACAACAACGTCTGTACAGACGAAGCCATCAAAAATGACACGAGCTGTAAAACTCATAAACTCAGAAATGACAACTGCAAAATTTTAACCAATAATTGCAAAGGTAATGCCAAGAGCAGAAAAATTGTTAAAAACGCAGTTTTATAAATTTATCTTTTGCGGGTTCAAAATTGTGCTTGAAAAATTCATGTTATTGTAAGAAATATTCAAATTCAAATGTCAGATTGTAAATTGAGGCAGATTTTAATATCAATTTTTTGAAGATTTGTTTCCTGAAGTTTATTAAACCAGTAGCGGTTTTATGAAGGGAGTGTCGGCGGAGATTTGACAACCTCACCAGCTATACGGTCTCCATTTGACACCGTTTAACATTTCAATACATTTTTAGAAGTTGCCTTTAGCGCCAATATAAACTAATTTTATGGCAACAAATATTTTTACGAAGCTGACCGAAATTGTCAAGAAATTTTTGGCAGAAATTTTTTGATGCAAAATTTGGTTTGCCAAAATTGTCCAGTTTTTGCGCTTGAGAATTTCCCGTTGACTTAAAATTTCCCACATGAAACCTTCGTCCAGTCACTTTTTGCGTCGTCCTATTTTGACAAGTCCATTTCAAACAACCTGAAGCAGAGTCAAAAGTATCAATACTAATAATAGTAATTGCGGTTTGGGCGATTCGCAGAGGATCTATGAAAGACTTGTCTCAGCAAGTTACTTTTGTAATATTTCACCATAATACAGAATAAAATATTGTGCAGAGGAGAAACTCTTTTTCTGCGCCTCAAGGCCGTTTTTTGTCTACAACTTTCACGTGCTACCTTTATTGCAGTCGAAATTGGTCGGACAGCGGTAGAACTAAATTAGAAATCAAATGAGAGCTCCTGTTCACATTCTATCATTGTCTTGGCAGGAGATCGAATGCACGATATGACGATCTCAACGCGAACGCCTTGCCAATACGCTAAGTGCCTCAATACTGTTTCTGAGTTTGACCCTCTTCGCATATGTTAATCTGTCGCATGAAACAGTCTTCCGTTAAGATACAAATGCGAGCGACCGCGCATTCTCGATAGAAACTTGTTTGAATTGATGATCAAACCGACCATTTTTGGATCCAGGAGGGTGAAGTTAAAAACAAGAGTTAGTCTCTCATCAAAAAAGACTGTTCGTATCAATGCGGAAACATCAGTGTTATTACTGCTTTTTTTCGCCTTGCAAATCGTTGTGACACAAGCTTCACATCCTATTCCGGTTGAGCGGTTTTCAAGACAAGAGTAAAACGATGTATGTTTTGGAAGGCTCACTGTGATATTAAAGTCAGCGGTTGACAAGGTCATCCTACAAAAGTATTATGACAATAATGCTTGTTTTGCGAGTTTTTTTAAGTTTGAGTGAGGTTAAAACTATTTTTTTTTCGGAAACCATCCCTCATAACGCATAAACACCCTATAAGCAACTATAAAGAGATATATTTTGCGCAGTGCTCAATTTGTCTCTCGAAAAGATAACTGAATGTTCTTTCAGATTTTTTTCGCGTAGCGAACTCGCTGTTAAGGAAGTTTCAGTTCCTTTTCCAGTTAAACAGTTTCCAAAAGGGAAGTGATAAGAGTTTTGTAAGGTTTTCTATGATTTTAAAGTCAGCAGTTGACTAACCTATAACGTACTTTGGCAATAAGGATTGTTATGGGAGTAGTTCTAAATTGAGTGAAGATGGTGAGAACGAATCCTACTGAGCTCTCACAGCAAACGTATGTTACGACTAGAGAAAACGAAACTATAAACATTGGTCAAATGTTACCTGACTCAGTGAAATAGCATATTCGAATTAAAAGAAAGTTTGCGCACCAGCAATGACAAATATGAAACAAAATCATTTTAGAACCCTAAAAAATTCAGATGCAATAAAATGGATTTGGCTTGTTTCTTAGGCCAGTTAAAGTGAGCTTCATTGAACCTGCGAAAAGTCTATTTGGATCGATTCAAAAATTGATTTAAACTGATTCAATATCGAAACCAGAAAAAAAATGTTTTCGGATGATTTTAAAGCCGATTTGAATCCTTCTTTTTTATTCATATAGTTTTGCTTTTAGGAGATCTTAGATTGATTTAGATTTATTTCAATCCACCTTTTATCATAATAGTTTTAATTTGTTTTTTTTCAGACTTATTTTTGAGCTCATGCTTGAGCTGAATAGAAAATCAAAGATCAATTAACATGCAAGTTTTTTTGCAGCATTATTAAATGTTCCGAATGGTTATTATCAATTTTTTTCTTTTCGCTCTACAAAATTGCGTCAAAAATGTTCATCTTAAGAAAATTATTTTAAGAAAATTCAATTAATTATTTGTATTATCACGGGAATCTTCAGGTTGCAGAAATTTTAAGGAACTCTCAATATTCCTGAAGTACTGTAGAACACTGTTACACTGCGGATAGTTTTCTAATTACAAGTTTTTGCTCAAATTCTGGAGCAAAAAAGTTAACTTGAAATTTGCTTGAGACTACAAAGTTGATCTTTTTATAGCCCCAAAAATTTATTGAGATTCTTATTATTCAAAAGTCTTAAGTAGCTACAAAAGTCCATCAAAACGCAATTTTTAGACCCTCAAATCGATCCGATGAATTCAGGGGATGAATTGAGTTAAATTTATTTGAAATTTATTTTCAATTTCTAATGTTTTCAAGATAAACCAAGTGGTGTTTTTTCAAAAAATATTTTAAAATGATTTCAGCCAATCCAAACCCAGTGTTTCAGTCTTGTTTTCATGACAGAGTACGCACACGCGGTCTTGATCAGTTTTTTTTTAAATCATTGAAGTCATTGTTAATTGTTATCCTTGCTTTGTTTATGGTCGTTGAGTGCGTCTTGATTTTTAATTGAATAATTGCATCATTTAGTACGTCTTTTAGTTGGAAGCTTTCGCGCTGACTCAAAGTAATTTAGATCCTTTACCGTGAAATAAACAGAGTTGAAGCATCACTTCAATTTTTTTTTGATTTTGAAACATGAGTCAAAATTGACCTGAAAGTTAAAAATTCTGGCCGTTTTGGCGATAATCGTATTTTAATTAACCAAACCGAGGACGTAGCCGGTGAATTAGTTCTTTAGTGCGACAACCCGGGTTGACCAAAAATGCTACTCATACAAATTTCATAAATGGAAAAACGCTAATCATACACTTTTCATGTAGTTCCATTAGCACAGAAAGCTGCATGAAAGGTCGCTGATAAGTGATTTTTCATATATGAAAATTGTACTACTAGTATTTTTTCATATATGGAGAGTGTATGACTAGCATTTTTTCATATATGGAAATTTCTAATGTTTTCAAGATAAATCAAGTAGTGTTTTTTCAAAAAAAATTTTAAAATGATTTCAGCCAATCCAAACCCAGTGTTTCAGTCTTGTTTTCATGATAGAGTACGCACACGCGGTCTTGATCAATTTTTTTTTTAAATCATTGAAGTCATTGTTAATTGTTATCCTTGCTTTGTTTATGGTCGTTGAGTGCGTCTTGATTTTTAATTGAATAATTGCATCATTTAGTACGTCTTTTAGTTGGAAGCTTCCGCGCTGACTCAAAGTAATTTAGATCCTTTACCGTGAAATAAACAGAGTTGAAGCATCACTTCAATTTTTTTTGATTTTAAAACATGAGTCAAAATTGACCTGAAAGTTAAAAATTCTGGCCGTTTTGGCGATAATCGTATTTTAATTAACCAACCCAAGGACGTAGCCGGTGAATTAGTTATTTAGTGCGACAACCCAGGTTGACCAAAAATGCTACTCATACAAATTTCATATATGGAAAAACGCTAGTCATACACTTTTCATGCAGTTCCATTAGCACAGAAAGCTGCATGAAAGGTCTCTGATTAGTGATTTTTCATATATGAAAATTGTATGACTAGTATTTTTTCATAAACAAAAATATTGATTTTTTACATTAAAAAATATCAAAAATTTTTGGTTGTGTTCGTAACTGAACACAAGTTACAAAAACCTTGGTTACTCAAACGTAGAGTAACCAAAGGTTTGACTGTCTCGAATAAAAAATGCGTTGGAAGTGGCCTGAAATGTCTTACTTCTGTCTTGCCCAAAAAATAAACCGAAAGTATCAAACTTTTAATTTTTGGCAAAAAGTTTCAACTAATATGATTTTTAAAATTTGAATTTTTAAATTATCAGACATTGGTCAATGCATACTAAAACATGCCATACAAAAAAGAAGAGATTTAGCGTTTATGAAAAACGTTTCTGAGCAATAAAGAAAAAAATCCAATATTAATGTATCCTGGACTACGTTATGCAGACAAATAATTAAATTTTTTTTGAATCATGTTTGTTTGAGTATAAAATTCGATATGCGGTTGAAAAAAAAAACAAAAAAGTTTTGGGGCAATTTTAGAATTACCTGGAAAAGTTTTTGTTGTGGAAATGGAAACTGTATGATAAGCATTTTTTTGACAAAAAAAAACTTTTTTTTTAGTTCGATACACCGAACTTTATGCCAAAACAAGAAAAATGTTCTTTGAAAACTCGATGACACCATTTTAGCAAAGTGTATGAAATTTGTCTGCTTTGTATTTTTCCATAGACTTAGTTTATGGTCCATAGACCTTATATTACCTTTTTTGGTCTATGAAGGTCAACCCGGAAAGAAAGCATAAAACTAGCGCTTATGAGGCTCTGACTACTTGCAAGGGCTCACCTTGTAAATTTTTGCGCAGTGCGATGTGAATTAGCAATCAGATGATAGCTGGGCACCATCACTACCGGGGCGGCACAATGTTTTTGGTATTTGAATGACATTGAAATTTAATTGAAGGAGTTTAAGACGTTATCTGGCCTACTTCAATAATTGTTTCAACTTTCAAAAAAAGTGACTGAATTTTTGTGCTCGGTGTGTTTTTATTTCCAGATGAATTTCAACTTTTTATTTAGTGATTGCTGGCTGAAGTTTTTAATTATCATCAGAAAGGTATTGTAGTTTTGAGCTTAAATTTGAAATGATATTTCACCTGAGATCATTCATCATAAAGTTGGTGTTTAAAAATGGTCAATTCAGTCCATTTTGGATAGTTAACTGCGGCTTACTTTGTGAGGTGAACGCGTAAGCGGAGATTTAATCTGCCTCAGAGATTAGTTTTTACCCATCTTCATCGCAATTTTGTTCAAGAGAAAAATTTCAACAACAATAGATTTGTTAATCTTGCTGGATGATTTTTCGAACTAAATCGCGATCAGATATTCCAGTGCTATCAAGTGTTTATAACAGTTCTGTTATATCATGAATGAAACCATCAAATGTCATACTGCTTTTTCGATTATTTTTGTCTAATTAAAGCTGAAAAATTACCATATATAAAAACAATTTGAAAATGCGACAGAAAAAATTAATTAGCTCATCACGCATTTTCGCTCTAGGCTCTGCCATTTCTTCCTCACCCGATTAATCAAAGAAAAATTTATGTTTTCTATTTTAATTGCTTTTAGCTACTGAAAGGCGTGTTAGAAAGAGCAGATAAACTAACATTTCATGGGACCTAGAAGCAAAGAATTAATAAGTCAACAGTTAAAAACTGTTGTTTCTGCGATTCAAAGCGGATCTATGAAAGTTTACCCAGCCTGTCTAAGCATAGTGGGTTCCTGCATTCGATATTCACGGGCATTAATCAATTATATCGGATTATCATTGTCAGTCTTAATAATTCTCAAATATAATCCGTTATAATCGATTTTGATGCTTTTTGTTAGAAGTTTTTGATAAAATTTGCAATTTTTTCCTCAAATTTATCTCATTTCCCGATCAGTGCAGCTGCTATGATTTACAATTGCTAGGTATGTTTTTTGCCATTGCCATGGTAAAACTCGTCATTCGCATACTATCCCCCTCAAGTTCAAGTAAGGGGTAGGGTTCAATGGTTGATACGGGGTGAGTATTTAATGGTTGAAGGGAGGGGTGGTTTATAGGAATGGGCTACTCAAGGGAAGGTGGAATTTACGTTGAGTCACCCCAGTTCAAAGGTAAAAACGCTGGGATGGGGTAAGCTGTAAACAGTGTGGGGGGGGGGGGGGAAGGTTGACAAAAGTGCAACAATAAAAAACAGTCAGAAAAAACATGATTTTATGCACTGATTTCATTTATTTTGTTTCTTGTTGCTAATTATTTTTATTTAGAACAAAAATTGAAACTATTTATGATTTGTCATACTTTTGCAGAAAAAGTGCAACAAGCTAAGTAAACAAATTTTCTGCAAAAAATAATAAATTATAATGGATTTTGTGAGAGAAAAAATCAATTTTCATGAGTTTCTGTAGATAAACAATGAAAAATAAAGGAAGAAAAAATTATAATGGACTATTTGATATGAAAAAATCGATTATATTATAATCCATTAAAAAGTTTCAAAGTTGTCATCTATAATCAATTAATTTATTCAATAGGTGTAACCAGCGTGGGGGGGGGGGGACAAAAGTGAATAAATTAATTGAATAAATTAATTGATTATAGATGACAACTTTAAAACTTTTTAATGGATTATAATATAATCGATTCTTTCATATCAAATAGTCCATTATAATTTTTTCTTCCTTTATTTTTCATTATTTATCTACAGAAATTCATGAAAATTGATTTGTTCTCTCACAAAACCCATTATAATTTATTATTTTTTGAAGAAAATTTGTACTAGAGTCTCCGTTATAATAGAGTCTCCTTTGTACTAGAGTCTCCTTTGTAAATCTTCGTTATAATCGATTATTATCGATGAAACTCCAGTGCGGGTTTCTCTTTTGTTCTCAAACTCCATGGGAAAATTTGTTGAGTGAAGCCTTTTTTCGCGACTCAAAACCGTCTTTTTGCGTCTAGTTTTTCCACGTGGAACCACTATTGCAGCCTAAATTTGTCAGGCTGTGATATGCCTCAAGCTAGTGGCCAAATGAGAGCTCGTCCTCACACGCACTAACATCACTGCAGGGGATTAATTGCACAACCTGACGCTCTGACAATCTTAGATCCTTCAAACCATTTCCATTTTTCTACACAAAGTTTTTGTTTTAGGAGCATTGCTCGACTTATTTTAAAACTTGAAAAATGCGCCACAATCTGATCCAGACCGAAATAGCATGTTTGCGCCTACAGTTTGAGTCTGGAAAGTCTTGACTGAACATACAAAAATTGTGTCGCGACATATAAGTCTGGACATATACAGCGAAAGGTTCGAGAAAGTCCGGATATAAAATTGTGAAAGTCAGAAAAGAAAGTTGCGAAAGTCTGGTCGATATACGAAAGTCTAGAATAAATTTGGGAAAGTCAAAACATTTTTTTCCAGAATTTCGCGACTTTATTCAAAACTTTAACGACTTTTTTTGCAGGTTGTGAAGACTTTGCAGTCTTTCGCAGCTTTATTTCCACACTTTTGCAACACGGCGCAATTTTCGCGACTAGGCATGATTTTCGCGACACACTGCGCGACTTTTAATTGGTTCCGGAAGAAGTATGAACCACGTTGCAATGTGAGGAACCCTATGACGATAACCAAACACCTGCTGCGATTCTGCATTGAGGGCCTGGATTCGGAAGCGACAGAAGTTCAAAGGGAAAGTTTGGAATGGGCATAAAATACTCGAAATAGATGAACTAAAAAATAAAATAATCAAACTGAAGTAACGGAATAAAAGAACTTACCTACGCAACATCGGAAGTTCAAGTATGAAAATCAAAATGTAAGAACAAATTATGATGCCAGGCTCTATTTTTAACTATGCACGAAACGTTGCTTTCTTGGCATAATTCCTGATTAAATTAATTAAATGATTCAGCGGTAATTTTCTATGAATTCCAACAGATTTTTATTGAGCTCAAAAAAAGCAACAAATTTTTACCCGTAGATTTTGAAAATACACGCGTTTTAACCGTTACAACTCACGCGGGTCGAAGTCTCAGACTCATGTCTAGACTTTTGCAACAAATTTTTGGCATGTCCAGACTTTCGCGACCAAAATTAGGCGTGTTCTGACTTTCGCGACCACCGGCGCGATCCCTGTCCAGAATTTTCAGGCACAATTCTCGACGCGAATCTGTTTCAAAATCAGGATATGGCGCAACCCACAAAGTCTGGTTATGTGTCTAGGACATCGGCCGGGGCTGTCCAGAAAAATGTCTTCCACAGTTTGTTTATACAAAATCTGCTGTAGCTAAAATCCTGATTTATTGAACAAAAACAGTTACCTGTCCAATTTTTTGTTGTTTTTATCCTCACTAGACTTTCATGGATAAAAATCAATTATTCTGTTTTTTGTCAGTTTCTATAAAAGTTAAAAATAGTTGAGTATATTCGATTTAAAATGGGTTATAATAAAATTTTGTCATAAAAAAACGAAAAGATGTAAGATGTCAATGCATTTCGAGTAACACAACTAATCGTCATGACATATCTGAAGAAGAAAAGAACACTGTAAAAAACGCAATAAAATTAAAAACACTGGTAGCACCATAAAGGAATTTTTATAAAAATTATGGGTAGGCGACAACGAAGTTGCAACAATACTGAACCACGCGCGGCCCTATTCGAGTCCACGGAATCTCACTAACAACTCCTTCGATTTGAATTCGTCGCGAATATTAATGGATGGTCGTAATAAATAAAAAAAATTGTTCCAAAATTCGAAGAAAACGGTTTATTTATGTTTGGTGTGTTTTTTTAATGAGTCCATTTTCGGCATTTTTAATAACTTTTATTAGTTATAAACTTTCATACCCCATTGAAGATATCGACTACCTGAAACCAAATTAAACCAAATTTTATTTCCGAACATTTTTTCCAAAGTCCTGTGAGTTTGAAAAAGGCCAATTTGGCAATGCTCCAGACTGATTCATTTGCGCTTTGACGATTTACATTATAAAGCTGAAAAGGTATCGCGCATTATGCATGCTTGGTGGTTTATCCCGCACACCAAAATTGTTACAACCTTAACTGAGGCTAGCTAATTGGTCGTATTAGTTTTGTACGACTAAAATTTTCTCACTTGGTCTTTTATTTTGTCCAAATTATAAATTTTTTCAGTTTTTTTTCCAAAATTTATTCGTTAAGGCTTAGGGGGCAGTCGAAACATTCAAAGCTTTGTCTGATATACGAGAAACCTTGTAACCGATTATAATCAATTACTTTGGGTTAAAATCAATTTAATGGATTATAGTAAAATCATTTTCTTTTGGAATTTGCTAGAAATCTCAAACACAATACAGTAGATGCAAAACTTAACAATTGTTTTTGATATTACAATTTTATTTTATCCTTTAAGTTTCTCTTGTTTTGCTGATCTTTATTTACTTCTCCTCTCATCCATATAACAACGATCTTCGCCGCTTACACCTCCTAGCTTCCACATCCTAGCTTGCAAGGTTAGAAATTTAATGTTGATACTATGCAATTTGGACCTTGATTCGGAGGGGGCGTTAGACAGTGCCGAAGTTAGAGAGTGCCGAAAAAGGCGGGAAATATTGGAACGCAATTTAAGAGGCTAGCTTTTGGCGGGAAAATTAATAATGACACTTGAAACTTGTTCAGACTCAATTTTAGCGCCAAAATCGATGAGCAAACAAAACTTTCTTTTCTTTTCTCAATTAGTTCACGACAAATAAGTCAGTTTCTTTCATTTTCGGCACTCTTTAACAAATTTTTGTTTTCGGCACTCTCTTACTTCGGCACTGTCTTACCCAACCGATTCGGACGCGTGAAAATTTCAAAGGACGCGACAAAGTTTCAACCGACGCGACAAAATTTAAAACTGAAAAAAATAGATTCAAGTCGCAAAACAATTGAGTGTACATGTGTTTTAATGTGCAGTTAGCCAGACCAGCATCGTTGGAGATCATCTACAGGGCTACACAGAGTTCTCAATGTCAAGATTATGACATTTTTGGGATGAACTGTTGGGCGCGTCCGGCGTGCTCTCGCGGATTTTATGCGACTTTGAGGCCTAATTCGGCCGGAGCAACAAGTCTATTGCGGTCACCGAAGTAATGTTTTGGGGACAGTTCAAAAAATATCGTGGTGTAAGGGGTGCTGGGTAGTGCTGTCAGTTAGGGGAGACGTTCAGGCCTGTTCTATTTAACCAAGAGTTAAGGTAGGGACTGTAATTGGATGTTTTACAAAAAAACTAAGCTGGCTGAAATAATTTGAGGTATTTGAGCGTATTTTTCAAAAAGGGAGCGGCTGGTGCGTGGGAAAAGAAGCAATGAAATCAAAGAATTAAATTGAGTGAGCGAAGTGAGAAAGCTTACGGTGATGTCTCCCTTTAAATCACTTGCACTCTGAGTGTAGGTGCTCACTCGTGATCACTTTAGTGCAACGGCCACTCTCCAAAGATCTGTGTTTTGCCCTGATTACTTTTTACCAATTGAGTTATTTCTGGCAACAAGAGCTTCTGCTGATCAGGCTTAATCAAAAATCATGCTGATTAAAGTTTTTTAAATAAGTTTTACACTCTTTTTCGACTGGTTTTATTTTTTGCCCGACAGTACCGTCAGGACCGATATCCTGCGCATGTCTTCATTTGTTTTTTGTCTGCTTGAGATTGCTACTAAGTGTAGAGGAGGGTTGGTTCGATTAAACTGTGTACAATTTTCCCTGCACTACCATTTTTCTCAGTAAATTTAGTTGTTTTTGGAAAACTGCAATGTGTACCTTGTTTTCGCGCAGTAGTTTTGTTATTTGGAATGCTTTACCGGATTTGTCAGTAACTTTAAGTTTTAGTAGTTTGAGGGGCTTAGTGGGTGATTTAGAGTTATCCGTAAGGGGGTCTTTGAAATGTGGCTGGATGCTTTAAGTAGTCGGGTGGCTTTTAGCATGAGAACTTGTGTTTGTAACACGTTTTTTTTTGTCCTTTGACTGTTAGGGTTGTTTGATAGTATATTATTTGGTTTTTACACATGTGGTGCCGTGATTGTGGTACTTTGATTTTTTTTATTTTTGCACCACACAATAGCTCCTGTGCCCGCAAATTTTGAGTTTACTTCGGGAACAGGTAGAGAGACAAGGCCGGGTAGGGAGCCGGTACGTCCAAATAGGATACAAATTTTTAGGCGGAGCAGCCCAGCCTGTTTTGGCTGCTCAAAAACCAGAAACGCAAATCTGCGCTCCTAAAAACGGAAGGGTTGTACTGCTGGCATTTGTCGTGACTGTATTTGTCCGTCGGGTCCATCGCGAGAAAGCGGCACCCCTGGACCAACGCGCCGTTACAAGTCGGGTTAGCCTGTCGCGCTCCCCACTTTACTGGTCAGAACTGCAATAACCGCTCTCAAAAATGCTGAAATTGACCGGGCCGCTGCATGTAGCGGAGCGCCGGTCATGCCGGTTGCGCCATTTCCTGGGTCGCTTCGGTCGCTCCGTATCTTCTTTTAGTCGCGAGAGTGATAAACTTTGACAAGTAACTTTGGTAAAAGTTGTTTCCCGGTCCACGCCTTTGTCACAAAAAGCGCGAGGGATCTGTTGGGATACGAAAGTCTAGAAACGCCGTTTTTTGTTGCAGTTTTCTGGACATGTCAAAATGTGGTTGCGAAAGTGTGGAAATGAAAAATTTTTGTCACAAAAATCTGAACATAAGTCGCAGAACTCGACCCGGGTGATCATCAAATACTCTGCTTCGCAAACAATTTTTGTGATTAGGAAAACTGATTAAAATGTTATTTTGAAAAAAAATTATTCAAAATTGACGTCAAAAAATATAAAAACTAAACAAACAGAAACAAAGAATTTATCTGCGCAACATCAGAACATCTTCAAGCCTTAAAAGAAAATTATTGGAACAAATTACGGTGTCAGGCTCGTTTTTGTAACTAAGCACCAAATGTTCTTACACAAAAAATTTAAATAATTTAGCGGTAATTGCATATGAGATCCAACTGATCTATATGGAGCTCCCATAAAACAACAAAAGCGGAAAATTTGTTTGTTAATCATATAATTCAGAGATACACGGGTTTTGGCAGTTACCTCTCAGTCCAGAAAAAAAAGACTTCAGTAGTTTGCTGTTAAAATTATTCCGGCGTTTTTTTATTTAATGTTTTTTATAAATTTGATTTAGTTCAAAAATTATCTTTCAATAAAAAAAACAGTCAGTATTAATGGATTTTTGTGGTGAGAAAATCAATTTTCATGGATTTATTTTGATAAAAACTTGATTATAAGGGAAGAAAAAAATGATAATAATGGATTATTTGGAGATGAAAAAGAATCGATCATAACCCAGTAAAAAAGATTTGATTTTCAAAACTGGTATCTATAATTGAAAATTTTGTCAAAAATTTTTGTCACTTAAAACAAATTATTATTAATTTTTATCGATGAAATTCCAGTGCGCGTTTCTCTTTTGTTCCCACTTTTCATGAGAAATTTTTCGCTGGAAGCTTTTTCGCCATTCAAGGTTTTTTTTTGTGTCTATAAATTTCATGTGGTACCACAATAGCAGCCTAGATTGCCAGGCTGCGGTAGACCTAGAGCTAGAGCAAAGTGAGAACTGGTCATCACCCACTATCAATGCCATGGCAGGGGATTAGTTGCACAATCTGACGCTCTCGAACTTAAAGCCTCACATCTATGCTAAGAACCTCCGCTATCCTAGGAGTTTATGTCAGAGTTCGAGCGAAAATTCATAGTCGATAAGGCTCTATAGTCGAGCTCAACGTTGTCGGATTATTTTGTACGATTTTTTTGGTGCTAAGTTCAAGCACAATCCAGTCTTCAAAACTTAGAATGCAGTCGATATTTACTTTTAAAATGCAAATGGCTGGAAAAGATTTTTTGTTGATCATACACAGGACCGCCACGAGAAGCCCTGCACATGATCCCAAGAAAGATGTGAACATATTTTGAAGCAATGACAAACTCATCACCGCAAAAACAGAAAGCTATAAAAACTCAAACTAATCATTCAGTCATCTACAAAAAGACAGTCATCAACCTGCTATACCAATTAATCATATTAAAAACGTTAGCACTTACGTTGGAGCTAAAAATGGAAATCAGTTTTTCTGACTGTTAAAAGATTTTTGATACATTTCAACGAATCGACTGTATCGAGGAAATGTCAATGGCAACCGGCAAAGATTTTTCCTCAATGGCACTCTAAATGGCACTCTAAATGTCAATGGGACTCTAAAGATTTTTCCTTTCTGTGAATTAAATTTGAAGTTTATAAAATCTTTAATCTGAAAAAACATAAAACATAATATTTGCATTTTTTGGAGCAATTAAAAACTATCGGCAAGCATATCAAGCAGTTTTCAGCGGCATAAATTTTTTTTTATCAATCATGAATAACCTTCAATTAATCCAATCGCTTGAAAGTCACCTTGAATTCGGAGCAATGAAGGCAAATCAACACTGGGCAACGAATTATTATGATTTTCAAAAACAAATAAGTGAACCTTCTTCATTTTAAAATTAAGAGCTGTTCGGATTTTTACAATTAGAAAAAAAACGTTATATTTTAAAATAATAAGCAGTACGTGTCTAAATAGGGGTTTCTATAGTTGGATGTCCATTTTGTCAAGTTGTAACCTTCACGGCTAGTTTTTGTTTGGAGGTCTTTCATCAATACGTGACTTCGGCAAGCGTTGATACGACTTTATAGAGGTGGTCGATGTAGATGTTCTTTTCTGTGATTTGCACCAACCTGACGAATTTGTCAGCGTTGTCTTTGGCAAATTGTCGCGTAGCGTAGCAAACCACCCAAAGTGAGTCCGTTGCACCGAAGATGTGGCGAGTATACTGGTAGGCGACAAGCTTGAGGTGATCGTCTTTCCATAGTATTTGTAATTAATCTTGTGACTTAACGAAGACTTGCATGAACAGTTCCTCGATGTCTGCTGAGATGCCAATTTGCTCTTCACGAAATCTCATGTGAGATACTTAGAAGATACTTAGGAGATATGTGAGATGCTTAGGATTACATACGGTAAATGTCACCCAAAATCGTTCACTGGCCCCCTCTTAGTTCTCGTGTCTCTCATTTCAAAACTCATGTTGTCTTTAGAGAACTTTACGGGATTTTATGGCCCCACTTTGGTGCAATAATGTCCCGTTATAAGTCTCTAACGGCAAAATGAGTTTATAAATTAAAGAAAAGAGAACTAAGAAGGGAACCGTGAAGGAGTCTGGGGGACAATTACAGTACCAAATCCTAAGTATCTCACAGGAGATGATAGAGAGGCAGATTGTGAGTTTTTATAATGGTATACGTATCGTTCTTTACCAAACAAGTTTGTCTGTTTGAGTCATTTGAATTAATACTCAAACAAGAAAGGTTACCAAGTTGAATAAATACTGGATCCATTTGCTAAAGTAACTTGGGAATTGATTTTATTTGATTTAGTTGGCGATTTTTTTTGTTAAATTTTTGTTGTTGTCAGAAAAGTTTTTGACAAGTGCATCAAAGTGGCGCAAAGAGCCTTTTTTGTCAACACGGGATACTCTATGTGGATTCCATTTGCCCATAAATCTGCACGCATACAAACGCTTGAATACTCTTAGCGCCCAAGCGATTGCAGACTCTGAAAGCAATGCTCAATTTTGGTTTGCACTATTTGAACCTTATACGTCACCTTCAATAAGATTAAAAAAAAACCACAATTATCTCTAATTTTTCTGGCTTAGGCAAACAAACAAAATCAGATCTCGTGAAATTTACCAATCGGCTGTAAAATGAAGCTGAATTTAGGTTTTGATCAATTTTCAATAAAACTTTTTGTCTATTCAATTTTTGGTGTCTAACCGAACAAAACTGAGTGTTTTTGAGTTTTTCCGTGGTTTTGATGACCCAATGAAACAAGGCCTTGCATATCAAAAATAATGGATAATTCAACAATTGTGAGTACAAAACAATCATGCTCGAGTCCCCTTACCTGAAAATAAAACTGTGCAAATAGACTCATTTTTGCTTTGGAGGCCAAAAACATCTGTTCCTAATTTTCTAACATATTTCATAATTGTTAAAAGAATGTTAACTTCTCAATTTTATTCTATCGAAAAAATTCAATGCTGAAAAAAGATCGAGACTGAAGGAAAAATAAATGATTGTTTTTGAACTCAAAATGAATTTAATCCCTAACAAAACTCTAACGTTTTATTTCGGCTTATACCCAAAATGGTTTTAGTCAAAACGAACACAAACTCACACACAATCAATATCTAGCAAAAAAAACTAGAATTTGCCCATATTCTACTTTTAGCAGAAAAATAATCGATTTTGGTCTTTTTCAACAAAACAAGACATGTAACAAAACTTTTTTTCATATCGAAGTTTTTAGCTATAAGAATTTGAACAAAAACACAATGGATTTGATATGGTATATATTCTGTATAAACTGTGTTTTTAATCTGTTTAAATTCTGGATTAAAACTGTATTAGTATGTACTGCAATCGATTGTAACCGATTTGATAGTATAAAAATTCCATTATTTAGTGCGCAAAAAAAAGATAGCTGAACTGTAACTTTTACTTGCTATAATCGATTGCAATCTTAGTTTTACCAATGCGGGCATCCATTTATCTCACTCAGCGTTTGACGGCAAACATTATTGCATTTTTTGGCTTTAATTCTCTTTTTTTTCGCCCTCGCTTGCTCCTCGAAATATTTTTTTTTTAGCGGAAACAACTAACACTTATATGGAGCAATCAAAATTTGAGCCAAGCGCTCAGTTATCAAATTTTGAGAGTACCATGATCATTTTCAAAGTACTGGATAATGGTGTGTTTAAGAGAGAGTAGAGCCCAGCAGAGTTAACAATATAAGCCTCAAATGGCTTTGGAGGACTACGTTTCAAACTGAAAAATTTTTTTTTACGATGAACAGCGACGGAAACTTGGATGGTGGAAAAAATTCAGGTGACAAAACTTAGATAAGGAAGCAGTTTCTAAGCAAAGGAATAATTGAAAAAAGGTTTGGTTGATTATCTTACATTGTGTAGATTTTTATAATTAAAATTGTTTTCCTTTTTCAAACTAACCTGTTTTAAGTCATAAAAGGTTGAAATTCTTAATACATTGTTAAACTTTTCTCAGGTTGTGTTAAAGATTGAGTTTATTCTAAAAAGATCTAAGATAACCCGAGTTTAGTCAAGGTACACCTGAATCATATCTTTTTAAGGCTTTCCGAGTTGCGCCATAAGTTTTTAGAATTAATTTTATATCGACTCTCCAAAAACTGCCCGTGATCTCATCAAAATTTTTCGCACTGTCCTATTATGAGATGTAGGAATTTTTAGCTGCATCAACCATTCCATCATAAATTTTCAGAGAATTATGTCTAACGGAGAATATTTTTCAGAGGAGAGAAATATTTTTTAGCAGAAAAACAAAAATCTAGTTAAAATTAATTGAAAGAAGGCAAACTTTTAGCAGTACCAGATGAACCCTCTATGCTGAATACAGTTTTGTGCGGCGGCTCAAATTGCTTTTGCTTTTGAAAAGAGAACTATTCCCTCACAAGAGCTGTATTTTGGTTGTGCTTCTAAATTCTAGCCGACCTAACTTTCTCAACAAATCTAAACAAATCTGACCTCCTTTCTGTTTCTTCAACTTCTTGGGAAGAAACTGCTGTTTACGTTGTTTCTCCCCTAAACATTTTGACTGACCTAAAAAAGCTCTTTTTGCGTCAATTAGGAGCTCTTCTAGTTTTAACAATAAATCCACTGAAAACTTAAAAATACTTTTCTCGCCGCGAAAAACGGGACGGGATGTTTTGTTCTTTCAATTAAAACTGGCAGAAAACAATTAATCAGCTATCTACGATGAATTGATTCCAGAAAATAGTTTATCTGTTGCTTTGAAAATTTTTTATGATCTTCTGGCTAAGTTTTTTAAAGTCGTGTTTTTTTTCTGCGTTGTTAAGTGGGCTCGAACTTTTATGTGATCTCAATAAGTCGCTGCATAAACTACCCTGGTTGAGGTCCCAGTAATAAACATCGATGAAAAATTGCTAATTGAGTTTTAATAACATTTTCATGGATGATTTCGTGATATTTCATAAATCGATAATTTAGCATTTGTTTACCGATGAAAAAAGATAAAATAGCAATGATTCATCGGATTTAGCGCTAAAAAACAAATTAGCGCCAAATTAGCAATGAAAAATAATAAATCATTATTGCAAAAAAAATCATCCTTAACTGACCGCTAATTCATTCCTAAAATAATCGCTAATTGCCTGGTTTTCCTTACCACCTCACATAAGCATAATTTTATGGTGGGTGAAACGAGGAGTCTTACGAGTTTAATTATGCGGCCAAATTAGTTTGTCATGACCTAATCAGTTCGCATGCCAAAAACTTTCGTAACATTCGGATAACGCGAACAAAACTTCACTTGTAAAAGTTTGCAGGTGCAGGTCAGGCGGGGAAACGGAACAAGAGCCGGCTAATTAAATAAAATATAGAACTTGAAAAAACCTATTTTTCCTCTAATCACCAATCAGAATTTTTCATTATATCAGAAAGTTTCATTTCTTCAGAACTTCTGTTTATTACACTTAAAATCTATTCAAATTAACATTGAATTAACGGATTTGTTTCGGAGTTGGGGGAAGGGGGTTGGGGATAACTCTTTTTTTACTCACGTTTCAGACGCCACACCCTTGGGCTTGGGTTGGGGGCATTTCACGTATTGAATTAATCTAACTCGCTCGTTCATCGCTAACTCATCGCTAATTATTCGCTAAAAAGTCATCGCGAGTCACCGCTAACTCATCGCTAGTTCATCGCAAAAACGTATGGATTTTGCAGCTCTGAATTGATCAATGATTATTTGAACATTTCAACTTTCTATATCAATTTGCATCTTTTTAGAATAAAAAACGAACCCAAGCATAAGTTTTCCGCATTTATTTGAAATTGGAATGGCAAAAAAATGATCATTCAAATTAAATATTGACTCCCGTTTGCTTTCTGCGGGCAACATGAATTCCACTTTACTTTTGTTTCGCGTCGAGCGAAATTTTACAAGAGTTTCTGCGTTTATCAAATGAGTCAGTCCGGAAACTTTGCAAACTTTGCAAAACTAAAAAGCTTACGGACTATTCGATTTCTTAATCTAAACTTTCTCGAATTGCAAAACGATTTCGATAAACTACTCTTCCCCTTATGTTTGCACCTTCACCCTTACAACCCCCAGCCCAATTTTTGCCCTCTACTCACACTTGAACCACCTCACCTGATCACATGAACCACACACACATACCTGAACCACCGCCCCAGCCCCCAATGTAAACCACCCCCGTCCCCACCTGAATCACCCGCCCCCTGACCTGAACAACCCTCCATCTCCCACCTGAAATAACACCTCCACTTGATTCAATCCCCTTTACTTGGCCACCTAAACCAATATCAGCAGTAATTCCCCCACCTAAAAAATCATCAACCCACCACACTCCACCCCACCCCCTCTGACCACCTGAAACACCACTTCTACCTCAATCACCACCCAACCCCTCCCACAACAGAAAAAAAAACCATTCCACTTGAAATCCCCACCGTAACCACCCGCCCCTGGCATGAAAGATCCTACCTACCTGAACCAACCCACCTAAACCAAGAACAACCCCCTCGCCAGAACCAACCGATTGGGTGAGGGTTGCCACAACCAACCCAATGGGGGTGAGGGTTGGTTCTGGCGTGGGGGAGTTGTTCAGGTTGGGGGACTGGTTCATGTGGGCGGGGACCGGGGAATGGTTCAGGTCAGGGAGGGGGGAGGTGATTCAATTGAAGAGGGGAGGGGGTGGGTGGTTCATTTCCGAAGGCGCCAGAAATTCAGCTTGATAAAAACAGAAAGAAAAATCAAAGTTGCGCAGAAAAAATTTTGAAATTAAACTAGTAACAACCAACTTTAGTTTAAACCGTAGAAAACCCGTTGTGGGCGTTGAAATTCCCTTCTCAATAAAGTGGTAGAAAAACGTTCATAACTAACTGAGTTTCTTTATTTTGATCTATAAAAGTGAAAAATAATCAACCACAATTGGTATGCAATGAACTTCAATTTTTCTTAAATAAAATATTATAATCAATTTTCAATTGATTATAAGCGACTGTTTTTCCCTTTTACAGACACTCACATTAAAAACCAAATTTAATCGATTTATATTGGCGGAAATCCAGTGCGGGAATCTTTCTGGATGAAAGCAACTTTTTCGTGTTTCTCTTAGGCACTTTATGATTGACGCTTTTTTGAAAAAATTTGAGAACTTTGAATCAATAAAAAAAAATTATTTTGCGGGAAAATCGTATATTATAATTCCTTTTTGTTCCGATATTCGAAGAAAGTGACGGAAGCTTTGTGCTCTGGGCGGTTCTTTTTCTCCACACAAACTTCGACTTTTAAACTAGCAATTTTTGATAGCTTTTTTGCTATCAATCAAAAAGTACTGTTTCCTGTTGTGCTCAATTTTCACCTGTAAGCATTCTTTGTCAATTTATGGTGGTTTAAGAATAGCTATTTTGGCCAATTTTCGTAAAATTTCGTAAAATTAACGCGTAAGCGGAGAATTAATCCGTATTAGAAATTGTTCCAAATTGCATTGAGGCATGCATTTTGTTCTATTTAATAATTCGTCATGTGCAAAATAAATCATGTGAGGGGTGATTTTAAAAAAAAAATAAGATCAAAAAACAAGAACCCCCACCTGAACCCCCACCTGAATCACCCGCCCCCTGACCTGAACAACCCTCCATCTCCCACCTGAAATAACACCTCCACTTGATTCAATCCCCTTTACTTGGCAACCTCAACCAATGCCAGCAGTAATTCCCCCACCTAAAAAATCATCACCCCACCACACTCCACCCCACCCCCTCTGACCACCTGAAACACCACTTCTACCTCAATCACCACCCAACCCCTCCCACACCAGAAAAAACCATTCCACTTGAACTCCCCACCTTAACCACCCGCCCCTGGCATGAAAGATCCTACCTACCTGAACCAACCCACCTAAACCAAGAACAACCCCCCCGCCAGAACCAACCGATTGGGTGAGGGTTGCCAGAACCAACCCAATGGGGGTGAGGGTTGGTTCTGGCGTGGGGGAGTTGTTCAGGTTGGGGGACTGGTTCATGTGGGCGGGGACCGGGGAATGGTTCAGGTCAGGGAGGGGGGAGGTGATTCAATTGAAGAGGGGAGGGGGTGGGTGGTTCATTTCCGAAGGCGCCAGAAATTCAGCTTGATAAAAACAGAAAGAAAAATCAAAGTTGCGCAGAAAAAATTTTGAAATTAAACTAGTAACAACCAACTTTAGTTTAAACCGTAGAAAACCCGTTGTGGGCGTTGAAATTCCCTTCTCAATAAAGTGGTAGAAAAACGTTCATAACTAACTGAGTTTCTTTATTTTGATCTATAAAAGTGAAAAATAATCAACCACAATTGGTATGCAATGAACTTCAATTTTTCTTAAATAAAATATTATAATCAATTTTCAATTGATTATAAGCGACTGTTTTTCCCTTTTACAGACACTCACATTAAAAACCAAACTTAATCGATTTATATTGGCGGAAATCCAGTGCGGGAATCTTTCTGGATGAAAGCAACTTTTTCGTGTTTCTCTTAGGCACTTTATGATTGACGCTTTTTTGAAAAAAATTGAGAACTTTGAATCAATAAAAAAAAATTATTTTGCGGGAAAATCGTATATTATAATTCCTTTTTGTTCCGATATTCGAAGAAAGTGACGGAAGCTTTGTGCTCTGGGCGGTTCTTTTTCTCCACACAAACTTCGACTTTTAAACTAGCAATTTTTGATAGCTTTTTTGCTATCAATCAAAAAGTACTGTTTCCTGTTGTGCTCAATTTTCACCTGTAAGCATTCTTTGTCAATTTATGGTGGTTTAAGAATAGCCATTTTGGCCAATTTTCGTAAAATTTCGTAAAATTAACGCGTAAGCGGAGAATTAATCCGTATTAGAAATTGTTCCAAATTGCATTGAGGCATGCATTTTGTTCTATTTAATAATTCGTCATGTGCAAAATAAATCATGTGAGGGGTGATTTTAAAAAAAAAATAAGATCAAAAAACTTTTAAAAATTTTTCTTAGTTTTATTTATGCTAATTTCATCATTTTTTAATTTTTAAATCAGAACATAGAGAAACAGCGCAGTGGGGTTTTTCAGGGTTTCGCTCGGATGGGAGAAGTTCTGTTCGAAATTAGAAAGTGATCACGTTTTTTGAGACTTTTACGCAACGTTCATCGACTCTTTACTATCCAAGAATAACCATGATCTTGACAAGATTGTCCAAGTACTGCATCATTTGACTTATCATCTGTGATCAATCATTTATCAGAAATAAAAAATAAAAACAATGCTTGCCCTGATACGCGCAGTCTTCTTGCCTTTTTAGGCATATAGCCTAAAACAATATGCGCGCATCTTACGCTCAATTATAATAAATCAAAGATATTATTTTTGGTCGATATTTCTTAATGAATTCAAACTCAGGAAGAAGTTCCACTTTTTAGTAACAACAATTTGTAAACCGCAAAATTTATGACACGCTCAATTGATATTATTTGACGAAAGCAAAAGTAAAGAAATCAGACTGAAAGTGCATAAAAGATTTCACTTAGATATTTTGTAACAAAAAATTAAATTTGAAACTGTTATCATTTGTAATCTATACGTTAGGTTATAGAACACATTTCTTTGATTTTCTGGGCACTTGATGATTCGAATTCCTTCACGCGCTGCTTTTCCACTATGGCTCTCGTTTTGAGGTCAACTAAGTCCGAGCGGAGGGATGGGCGTCTGGCGTGTACTGCTATTGCCCCTTTGGCCTCCGAGTCTTTCTTCATGATAGCACCCAACAGTGAGTGGTCTTCTGTTCTGTCGCCTGCACTCATGCCGAATTTGTGGCCCTAAAATTATAAGTTTTTTAAAAAGTTTTTTCCGTTTTTAACTATGAATTGTTTTTTTTTACGAGAGAACCAAAAGTGGCTTTGAATTTATTTCATTTTACAACACATAAAAATGATTAACGCTTAAACACGTATTGTGGATTGATTGATGATTTAAAATTTTACTTTGAAGAAAAAACTAAAAAAAAATTGATGAAGAGGTCATTTTCGAAATAAAGTTTTGACTGATTTTAAAAAATAAAACCTTTTTGGACAAAAATTGTTTTAAGATTTTTTTTCGAAATTAAAACTGTGGTTGCGAAACATGTGTTTGAGCTGCAAAAGAAATAAAAAAAAGCAAACGTGAAAGTAGCTATAACAACAGCATTATTGAGACTAAATCTGATTTTATGGTATGTGATAATCACAACCGATGAACCAAAGTAGTAAAACAAAATACGCTAGAATTGAAGGCAAATTTTTGTTCATCATTCAAACAAAAAAAATTGTAAACGGTGGTACATTATAATAAAATTGTCTGCTCAAAAAAATTAGTAAAAGTTGAGGACTACATCCAGTGCTGCCTTACTTCCAACCATCTGATCAAGCCGAAAAAAGACCACACTGCTGATATATCAAAGCAAAACCCTGAATATTTTGGTAGAATTTTAAGGTCAATTGAAAAGTTTTTTGGTTAAAATTTGACGAAATTATCAAATCCCTTTTTCTTTAATTTATACCCCTCACACTCATGTAAACTTCAAAACGCTGTATTAAGCGTCTTGTTTCCGAATATAATGACCAATTAATTTGCCTCTATTTGAAACGCGTAAATTCGCCGTTTACGCATGTTATAAGCACGCAAAATATTGGGCGTTAATTATTCCAAATTGGCCAAATCAGTAATTTTCAAAACCTCACAACTTTACAAAGATGATATGTAACATATATTTTTTTTAATTTTGAGCTCATGACAAAACCAAAACAACTTTCAATAAAAACTCCCTGACAAAAAGTACTCCCTCAAAAAAAAGCTTTTTCAAAAAGTCAAAAGTTGACTAAGATAAAAAAAACCACCCCAGGCATAAATATTCCTTATTTCCTTCATAATTCGGAACATGAACCATACAAGCAAAAATTGATACTGTTACGCAACTTTTCAACAATGTCACTGCTGTTAAGCAACTATTGCGTTATTCTGATCTAATCTAGATTTCAAGATATGGCGATTTTTACGGGGGTGTTTAACAGTGTCGAAAAACAAAAATGCCGTAATAACCTACAAATTAAGCATTATTGGGAATTTTGAGTTCTTTTTGTAAATCGTTGGCAATTTCAACTGAATACTGTTTTGTTTTGAAGTAATTTGCCGAGTTAATTGTTTGTTGAGAAAAAAAATGTGACACCGCGCTTGGGGAACTTTTGTTTGTTTGTTTAACAACAGGCATCAGTCAAAATAGCTTTTTTGTCTTTTTAACTTCCATCTATTTGATTATAATTACTTGCCAATGATTTGGGATGAGTAAAAACAGGGAAAGTAGGAAGTTAGACGACAAGCAAATTTGACAATCAGAAAGTAACTGAATTAAGACACGAATTTGCGTGCAAATTGCATGAAAGTTGAGTATTTTTTTGTTGAGTGAGCATTGGTTGTCCAACCACACATCAAATTATCAATTCCACAATTGTATCATTTACGCATTTGACAAAAGTATTACGATTTATTGTTTCATAGTTAATTTACAGTAATATTTTTGATCAGCTCTGTGATAATATACTCCTTTTGGTTTTGTGTGACTTCATTCTAAACAAAAAATTTTGTAGGCTTAGATTTAATCGTCTAATCTCACAAAAAAGTTATCGTCTAAATTCAGTTATTTTTCGGTCATCTAATTTGCTTGCTCTACACGAGTAAAAACAGTATTCAAAATAATTTTCGGCACTGTTGTACTTCGGCACTGTTGTACTGCCCCAATAGTTACCTCCAGACTCATTTCTGAGGGCAGATTGGCAGTCTCGAAGAGAGTGGAAAATAACACGTCAATGTTCTTCCCAGTCTTCGCACTAGTCTCCACATAGGCGCATCTTTTCA
>NC_087065.1:45696380-45763067 GCF_963678635.1 Symsagittifera roscoffensis
GTAATTGTAAACGATCAATTTTTAACTACTGTGTTAATGTATTTTAGGCTTATGATTCGTTTTTGTACTAAAAAGTGGTAAATTAAAAGAAAAAAATTTGTGATACATTCAAATAATGGTTTTACAGACCTGAAATTTATTATTTAACGCTAGAGTGTTTGTGCTATGAATGCTTTAGAAAATTGAAACAGTCTCTAAACAATTGAAACTTTTGGGCTAAAGCTACTAAATGAAACGCTCAAATTATGTAAAAGAAGCTTGGTTTTAGGTTTTTGGGAGTGACGCTTGGGTCTAGATTTTTTTGTTACCTCTATTTACCAAAACTCTGGCTAGAACAAAAAACTTTTTACCCAAAAACCTATTAGTCAAATCCTGAAACGTAGATTTCAGACTTAAAAGCTAAGTTTCAAAGCTAGTATTGTGGTTTTAAATAAGGTTAGTTCTCCCTAAAAAGTCTAAACCCGACATTCATACTTCAACTCTGGCTGAAAAAATGTAAATTGTGTTCTAAAACCTGAAACTTTCTTAAAATTACCAGTTAAAGCCGTGTTTTAGATTTTTTGAGATGAGTTTTTTCCAGTTACTTAATTTTAGTTGCTTTTTGTAAAACCGCAACAGATTATCAAATGTTTTACGGAAACTTATTTTTGTTTTACGGAAACCGAAATTTTTGACCCTTGAAGTCAAAATTAGTCACAGACCGATTGTTTTTGTGCTTAAAAACTGTTTTTGTACCAGCTGAACTATCATGTTCCTCCAAAAAAGTTGTTTACATTTCATAATTTAATTTTGCTGTGTAAAATCTCACTCGTAACTTGTGTTTCTGAAACTAAATGTATTTCAATGTAAAAGTTACTATGAAATATGTCATTTTCAAATTTTTTGGTTTCCTTTTTTCATATTTTTCATTTAGTTTTGTTTCTCGCAACTAGAATTAGGTTTTGATAGGTGATTGTTAAAGTTGAAAAATTTGCGTTTGAACTCAATCGTGGTTGTGTGTATGTCTAGCTTGAAAAAGAAGTTTTTTTTTGGGTTTCATGTTTTCTAAATGTTGCCGCGAGAATTTTTAAAAAAAAATCACCCCAATCTGTTACTTCTCTATTCTTTTTGGTTTGTTTTAGTTATTTCCCTAGTTTAAAAATTCAGTTTCTGTGCTTGTCGAGGTGTCGATGATGACTTAAGCTGAGATTAGTCTATGATTTAAGCGCTTAATTATTCAATTCGTGAGTTATGTTGATCTAAAGTTCTAATAGATTCTGACAGTGAACGATTCCTTCGTGGTGCTTGTTAGTGTTTTAGTGTCATGTAGTAAGTGTCCAATCATTTGCGAGACAAGAGTTCGTCATGTAAGTCCTCAGGCAAGTTTCTGACCAAACGGCCTAAAATTACTTGCATGCTTTAAAGATATATCATTTCCGAATATGAGTTATTTACATTGAAAAACTAGCTAAAACCCATTCACAGGTTTTTAATAAGTTTTTTTGCTTGCTCGTTGTTTTTTTCAATAGATTGAAAAAAAGAAATGTTAAGGATTGGTTCTTCTGTCGCACCTGTTTTACTCAGAGAAACAACGGCCCGGTTATTAAAACAGCTCAGTTTACTTAAAATGGATGAATATATAAATATAAATGAGAGTATAGCAGTTTCAAATACTCTCTCCTATATAACACTAATTAGGGGACTTGTTGTTCCTTGATTAAAAGTCAAACAATATAAGTATGTGAATTGTTAACTCTCTTCTCATTTCTAGCAACGTTAAATTAAATTAAAAACGGATTCTTCTCTAAAAACAGGTGGTGGTTTCTCAGAAAAAACGGAAAAATTTTTTCAACTCGACAATGCGATTGGGGCTGATATTATGAAGATTTACTCCGGTATTTTCTGACACAAAAATGCGTCAGATACTTTTGGTCTTACCATTTAATATTTTTTTGGTTCATTCGAAAACGCTTTCATGTTCTCACTCTTATGAAATTTCTACAGTTGTCGAGTCTTGATTTTAACTTTTGCAAAATCTATTTTTGTTCCGACTTTCGATACGAAAGTAACGGAATATTTGCGCTCGGGGTGGGTTTTTTTTCTTCAGACAAATTTCGACTTTTTAACTAGCCATTTTTGACGAAATTTTTTTAAATATCATTCAAAAGGTATTGTTGTCCTGAGCTCAAATTTGAAAAAATATTTCACCTGTGATCATTTTTCGTAAGTAATTGGGGTTTAAAGATTGCCATTTCGGCCAATTTGGGACAATTAACGAGCGATATAATTCGCGCTATAAACGCGTAAGCGGAGATTTAATCCGTCCTATAAATCGTTCCAAATTGGTTGAACGAATCTTATTTGCCATAATTGATTTATTAGAAGTAACGGAATCTCTCTTTCTGTACTTTAAATGGCATGTGGGGTGATGATTTTCATTTAAAAAAATTCAAAAAAAAAATTTAGTTTCATTTTATTTAATTAAATTTTTTATGTTTTTACTGCTGCTCCATAAACCTTAGAAGGCAGTCGGAACAATCAGCAGTCTTGTTAATCTTCAGAACAAAGCTTGAGAAATGTGAGTCCAACAGTGAAAGAACTATTTAAATCGGAAAGAACTATTGAAAGAGTTAGCAAAATTAACTCAAGCCTTAAGTTAGGGTAGTATGTGCAAGACTCCAGTATGGACTGTAAGATAAGCACTTTTTCATCTCAGGATGGTTTTGACTGTTCCTGAAATTGCCACTTGTACTCAAAATGTTAAGAATAACCCGCACTGGAGTTCCATGGATAATAATCGATTATATTGTCGTTTTATAGTCAGTATCTATAAAATTACAAAAATAATGGATTATAAACCATCAAAAATGGATTATAATCAAGTTATTTTTATATCAACATAATCCCCTATAATCGATTATAATCGATTATAGTCCGTTAAAATTGGATTATTTTTACAATATTTTTTAATCATTATAATCCAATATAATAGATTATAGTCGATTATAATGTATTTTTTGAGAAGAAATTATGAATGTTGCAAATTTTTTTTGAAATTATCTCATATCTTATTTCGTGCAGTAGCTACATATTAAGTTTCATGAGTTTTTACTTTTTGCATAAGATTTTTTTTTAAAGTTTTCTCTAGTTTTTCTATTCTACGTAAGCTCTATCGTCTCTTTTAACAACCCCCTTCCCCAGTTTACCCCTCGTCAGTTTATCCCCCGCCCCCTCCCCCATTCAGTTTACCCCTCCTCAGTTTACCCATATCTTAGTTTCTTAGTTTACCTCCCCCCCCCCCATTTATCTTAGTTCCCCCCTCCCGTTTACTAATTATAGTCCATTAAAAATGGATAATAATTACAATATTTTTAAATCATTTTCATCCATTTTAATAGATTATAGCAGGGGCGGATTTAGGGGGGGAGGGGCGGGGGGATCGACGTTTTTCTTCTCAGGAATTCGATCCCCTGCCAACCCAAAGGGTCCCCCCTTTGGCACTTTTTAAGAAATCCATTTTTGGCCGACCGACCCTAAAATTTTTCTAAAGGCGCCTTGGGCGCCAGTATATACTAATTTTGAGGGGGAGCGCGCGCCGAAAAAAACGCAATTTTTTGGTGAAAACTTTCTTAAAAGTGCCCAAAACGTCTTTTTCGACCCGTTTTTTCACATATTTGCCAGGCGAAAATTTGCCTGGTAAAAAAAATCCAGCAAAATTTCTAAATCTTACGAAACAGCTTTAAGCAAATCTTAATAAACAGCTCTAATAAACTCTATCTGATCAAATATTTCCAAAGCTTCAGCTTATTTTGTGTTTAATTTAGGAGGAGATTAGCACTTGGATTTCGGGTCTGAAAAGGTGCGCCTATGTGGAGACTAGTGCGAAGACTGGGAAAAACATTGACGTGTTATTTTCCACTCTCTTCGAGACTGCCAATCTGCCCTCAGAAATGAGTCTGGAGGTAACTATTGGGGCAGTAAAACAGTGTCGAAGTACAACAGTGCCGAAAATTATTTTGAATACTGTTTTTTACTAGTGTATAACAGCAAATTAGATGACCGTAACATAACTGAATTTAGACGTTAACGTTTTTTCGGGATTAGACGATTAAATCTAGGCTTACAAAATTTTTTGTTAAGATTGAAGTTACACAAAAACAAAAGGAGTATATTATCACAGAACTGATCAAAACTATTACTGTAAATTAACTATGAAACAATAAATCGTAGTATTTTTGTCAAATGCGTAAATGATACAATAGTGGAGTTGATAATTTGATGTGTGGTTGGACAACCAGTGCTCACTTAACAAAAAATACACAACTTTCATGCAATTTGTACGCAAATTCGTGTCTAAATTCAGTTGTTTTTTGATTGTCTAATTTGCTTGTCGTCTAACTTCCTACTTTCCCTGTTTTTTGCTCATCCCAAATCATTGGCAAGTAATTATAATCAAATAGATGGAAGTTAAAAAGACAAAAAAGCTATTTTGACTGATGCCTGTTGTTAAACAAACAAACAAAAGTTCCCCAAGCGCAGTGTCACATTTTTTTTCTCAACAAACAATTAACTCGGCAAATTATCAAATTATCTTCTCAGTTTTACTTCAAAACAAAACAGTATTCAGTTGAAATTGCCAACGATTTACAAAAAGAACTCAAAATTTAAGAAATCCATTTTTGGCCGACCGACCCTAAAATTTTTCTAAAGGCGCCTTGGGCGCCAATATATACTAATTTTGAGGGGGAGCGCGCGCCAAAAAAAAGCGTTTATTTTGTCAAATTTGTCCAAAAAGTGCCCAAAAACGGCTTTTTTGACCTGTTTTTTCAAAAAATTGCCTGCAGCGCAGAAAATTTGGCCAAAACAGGGTCTCTTTACTGCTTTGGGAGAGCTCTGAAAATCAATCTGATCGACCTAAAAAAAAAGGTCGTCAAAATTTTCGAAAATTTTTTGAAAATCCCCCCCCCCCTCAAGAAAATCCTAGATCCGCCCCTGGATTATAGTCAATTATTGTGTATTTTTTGAGAAAAAATGATGAATGTTGCAAATTTTTTTTCAAAGTTATCTCATATCTTGCTTCGTGCAGTTGCTACATATTACGTTTCCTGAATTTTTACTTTTTGCATGAGATTTTGTTCATTTAAGTTTTCTCTACTTTTTCTATACTAGGTGAGCTCCATCGTCCCTTTTAACAACCCCCTTCCCCAGTTTACCCCTCGTCAGTTTGTCCCCAGCCCCCCATTCAGTATACCCGTTGAATGGTAAACAAACTGGGGGGGGGTGGCAAACTGTAACTTGGGGGGTTTGGGTTTGGGGTAAACTTTAGTAAACGAGGGGGTCGGTGTCGGCGTAGGGATAAACGTAGAAGAGTGGGGGGGGGGGGGTGAGGGGTTTAGGTAAATGCGGATGGGGTGCAAAGTGAGGATGGGATTATTTTGAGTAGGTTTAGATTGCGAGTAGGCCGTGAGTAAAGATTATAAGCCCTTTATAATCAATTATAGTGGATTTTAAATTGATTATATTCCATTATAATGGTTTTTAATAGATTGTATTTTTACGAAAATAATCGATTTTAATGACAATAGAATCGATTTCGTGGTCTAAATTTGCAACAATAGTGGATTAAAATGACATCTTTTTAGACAACAATTTTCCATTATAACCCGAGTCGAGATTTTTCACCTAATCTGAAGCAAGATTTGAGCGGTTTGAGCGGTTTTTTTAGACAATTACGCTCAAAATCTTGCTTCAAAATGAGCGGTTTGAGCGGTTTTTGAACGGTTTATCTAAAAAAAAACGCTCAAAAACCGCGCAAGATTTGAACGGTATTGAGCGGTTTATCTAAAAAAACCGCTTAAAAACCGCGCAAGATATAAAAATAAAAAGTCGACCACAGAGGGATTCGAACCCCCAATCTTCTGATTCGAAGTCAGACGGCTTATCCGTTAGGCCATGCTACCCTGAAACTAGTATCGCCCAGCGAAGCCAATATAAATTACGCACCACAATGAATACTGAATACTCTGCATTCTAATTCATGCAAATTGTACTCTTGAGCGGTTTTTGAGCGGGATTTCGACCCGGGTTTGGTTTTGATTTGGTTTCAGGAACAACAGGAAGTTTTTTCAAAGCAAATGATTTTACCTGCATTCGTGAGTTGACGCAAAACGAATGGCTCAGACTTTTAGGCTCAGAATCTTTCCGGGTCGAGGTCCCACACCCTTGTCCAGACCTTGAGGGTCGCGAAAGTCTCAAAAAATGGCAACTCTTGGTCGCGAGAGTCTGGACATGCCAAAGTTTTGTCGCGAAAGTATGGACATGAGTCTGGGACCTCAACCCGGGAAGACCGCTCAAAAACCGCTCAAATCTTGCTTGAAAAACCGTTCAAAAATCACCGCAAGAAATGAGCGGTTTTTGAGCGGTTTTTTAAGCAAGATTTGAGCGGTTTGAGCGATTTTTCCAAAACAACCGCCCAAACCGTCCAAACTGCTCAAACCGCTCAAATCTTGCTGGAAAACCACTCAAACCGCTCAAATCTTGAGCGGTTTCTGAGCGGGATCTCGACCCGGGAATCGATTATTATCCATGGAACTTTGGTGCGGGAACAGTTAAAAAAGCATGCGCAATTGCTTAATGGTACCAGATAAAGTACTATAATTGACAAAGACCTACAAAATTTGGAAAATTCCCGGGAACATTTTTGGTAACAAGATATCGGTTTGTGAGTATCTTTGAATTTTGTGTTGCTTTCCGGGTAGACAAAAATGCAGGTCATCCAACTCTCATTAACATTCTCAGACCTTTCTTTTTCATGTATGGAGGTCAAGGTATCAACGGGTAATCATTAGGCATCGGGTTTAAGATTTAATGAGTGCTTTTACTAGGTAGGTGTTCATTATTTGTTAGCATATGTCCTGAAATATTATTGGATGCTGCTGACCTGAGAGGAAGAGGACTCGTCGCATAGCCTGGAACGGTCTGTTTCCGGAGGTGTCCAGGATGTCCAGCCGGTATCCCACTCCCCCTATCTTGTAGATCTTGCGATGGAAGTCCTCGATGGTGGGGAAGTACTGATCCACGTATCGGTTGTGGAGAAAGCGCTGTGTGATTGCTGTCTTGCCCACCCCAGATGAGCCTGTGCAAAATTTTTTTTTGCCCTATCAGAGAGGATTGATGAAAATTAACAAAAAATGAATTGAGATCCTAAGCAGCGGTTCTCCGTAAAGAGCTAAACAGCTCGTATGTTGGTCCTTTTAAGGGGGGGGGGGTGTAGTATAACGTGTATGTTGGCCCATTTGAGGGGGGTATAACCGAAAAGACCTCTTTTCATTATTGTGGATAAATCGTCTCAACTGAATCTAAACGCTGCTATAAACTGATTTAGCGTTTTCCCTTGCTTTCATATGTCAAAATTAGTTTTTTTTTGCAGAAACTATCTATTTTGTGAATTGCCTTTTGATTATTCGTCGCTAATTTGAATTTTAATGCTTACTTTTTGGTTTTTTCAATAAAAAATAGGATGAAAAATTCGAAAAACTAACGTTGAAAATGTAGCTTTTTTAGTAATGACAAAATGTAGCTAGATCAGTTTACGAGTTATGGTTACACAAAAACTTTCAAATTGAACTTAGTTTAAAACTGAAGTTACAGAGCAGAAATAGAATCAGTAGTGAGTTGAGGCTTCAAAATGAATTGAAAATTGTTTTTTTTTGTGAAGCTCGAAAAAACTGATCAAGGGACGTAGTTTCATGTATCTTCTAAATGAAAAAAAAAGTTTTTTAAATTTGTTATGCAAAAAATTAGTTTTTCGGCATTATGTTTGGCATGTATTGAGAATGCTAATAATTCTATTAATGTGAACAGGTTCTGGCAAATTTTAATGAACGTAGAAGTAATGACACGAACAGCAATCATAACCAAAGCAGTTCGAATTTCGTATTCGATTTGCGCTGAAGTGTGCTTACCAAGAACTACGAGACGATAGCAGTTTTTAGGGGGGATGTCCAACTCGGCATTAGCTAAATCGATCACCTCGTACACCTCGTAATTGACCCCGGCGGCCCCTCCCCCTCCCGAGGAGGAATTGTTGGAAGACGCGCCCACTTGGGTTGATCCATTTTGTTGAGTCGCCATTATAGCACAGCGGATATTTCAACGCAGTCGAATGGTAAGAATTTTTTTATCACCCGTATGTGAAGTTGCACGTTTTTGTGATAGAGACCGGATTTGTTTTTCGCTGACCTCAGGAAACAATAAAGGAAACAGTAACCCAATATATCCAATTTAATGGCTGGGAAAATATGGACAGAGTGAAAATAAGAAATAAATAAATGAGGAGGGTAAGATGAAGTAAATGGGGGTGGGGGAGGTGAAAGAAAGCGGGTCTTAGGTTCTCGAAACAGAGTGTTAAGCGACACCAATTAGGAAAACTGTGCCTGGAAGGCTAGAAGCGGATGATTGAAAGTGGTAACAAGCATAAATTAAAATCGAAATCTTCTTACTTTAAAATCAATTAAATATGCGGAAATCTAATTTGACCAAGCAAGCATAGCAAAGGTCAAGTCAGTTTATAATCAATTTTTCTAAAAGCAGCTAAGAGATTAAAATGCTTGATTGGCAATTTTTCAGTCGGACGATATAAAGTTACCAATTTGTGAAAGAATTGGGAAATTGTACTCCGATTCGTAGGCTGTGGCATTTCAATTTTGCTTCTCGTAGCTCTTGGTTATCATCTAAAATGATCTAAATTGTGATAGGAAACAAAAAAAGATGAAAAACTGCATAAGTCTGATAGGTAAGGTTACTGATGGTGTTATTAGAATACTGTACAAAGAATCTGATAATTTGTTCCTGGGAAAACTAACACCACCAAAATTGAAACATTTAGCTCGGTGGCTTTCATCGTACCAAATGTGATTTAAATAAACATCAACTTCAGGACTCAAGGCAAATAAAAGGAAAATGAATTTCCGTTTGTTTTTGCAGGCAAGGAGATATTTTTTCTGATTCATTATTATCGATATACGTGCACACTTTTTCCGCATTGATAGAGCTTTTTAAATGTAGAAGGCTTTTTGACGTTCTGAAAACGCGTTTGAAGGAGAAACTGTTTTTTTTTATACAATAGATTTTGTATTCAAACGTTTCTCTCTGTTCTGTCTTTTAACATATCCGACAGTACAATTAATGGAAAATCGCTGATAATTGTCATCTAAAAATATCAAGAGCTCTCAACTAGATCAAGCTGACTTTTTACAGGACAGTATATCAAACTTGGTACTCTATGAAAATCAATTGAAAAACTTTTTGATGGGAATCGAAATGAAATATAAATCACAACAGGTTAATGAAACACTTCAGTAGACAAACAAATTCTTCTATGATCAGCAAGTGAAACAATACCGTTGCTCAAAGGGCGGCGAGGGGTGCCCCTCCCCCTCAAAATGTGCACCCCTTTGTTTTGGTCCCCGGCATCAATTTTCGACCAGAACTACAATTTCCATGAGGCACTTTTGCTCGAAATTGAAAAAATGTTGCCTTAAGATAACATTTTTGTTAAATTTTATACACAATTAGCCAACGTCATTGAAAACGTCAATTTGGTCGCAAAAAACTTGAACTTTTCAGCTCTTATATTTATCTGTAAATTCTGGCCGATATAATATGAAAACCGAATCAAACCCAAAAAAAACAAGACTGCTCGTATCAGGGCGGAGCCATGAATGTTCCGACAGCCTTTTAAGGTTTATGGAGCAGTAATAACATTAAAAAATTAAATGTAAAAAAAACAAAATGAAATTTTTTTTCTCTAAAATTTGAAATTTTTTTTTATGAATATCATCCCCCCACACGCCATATAAAGTACAAAAATATAGATTTCGCTCCTTGTAACAAATCAATTATGGCAAATAAGCTTCTTTCAATCAATTTGGAACGATTTCTAAGACGGATTAAATCTCCGCTCACGCGTTAATAGCGCGAAATATATCGCGCGTTAATTGTCCCAAATTGGCCAAAATGGCAATCTTTAAACCCCCATAACTTTACGAAAAACGATCACAGGTGAAATATCTTTTCAAATTTGAGCTCATGACAACAATACCTTTCGAATGATATAAAAAAATTATGTCCAAAATGGCTAGTTAAAAAGTCGAAATTTGTCCACCCCGAGCACAAATATTCCGTTACTTTCGTATCGAAAGTCAGAACAACAAAGGCAAATGAAAATTTAATCAGTTACCAAAATGAACAAGACTGCTCGTATCAGGGCGAAGCCCTGAAAGTTCCGACTACCTTTTAAGATCTATGGAGCATTAATAAGATAAAAAATTTCAATGTAATAAAAAAAATAAAAATTTTTTTTGAAAAAATTGGAGATTTTATGTGAAAACATCCCCCCACACGTCATATTAAGTACAAAGTGATAGATTTTGCGCCTATTAACAAATCAATTATGGCATATAGGCTTCCTTGAACCAATTTGGAACGATTTCTAAGACGGATTAAATATCGCTCGCGCGTTAATAGCGCGAAATTTATCAAGCGTTAATTGTCCCAAATTGGCCAAAATGGCAATCTTTAAACCCCCATAACTTTACGAAAAATGATCACAGGTAAAATATCTTTTCAAATTCAAGCTCAGGAAAACAATAGCTTTCGAATGATATAAAAAATTGCGTCGAAAATGGCTAGTTAAAAAGTCGAAATTTGTCTGAAGAAAAAAAAACCCACCCCGAGCACAAATATTCCGTTACTTTCGTATCGAAAGTCGGAACAATAAGCATATTGCGATCTCGCATCATCCTGAGGGGGAAAATGTTAGGCTCATCTGAACCCCCTGAATAGGCCAAGTGAACAGTCTCCCCCCAAAATTAATTGGCAAATTCAAGCAGAAAGGCCTGCATGTACAATGCTCATATCTGACAGGCTGAAGAAAATTACTTTTAAACAAGTGAGCGATCTCCTTACTAATACCGTGCTACAGCTCTAAACCATTCTAGGAGAACTATCACTGGACGAGAAGTATATTTAAAACCAGGTAATGAACACTCTCAACCGGGATTACGACCTACTAATTGTTCCGACCAAAATGAACAAGACTGCTCGTATCAGGGCGAAGCCCTGAAAGTTCCGACTACCTTTTAAGATCTATGGAGCATTAATAAGATAAAAAATTTCAATGTAATAAAAAAAATAAAAATTTTTTTTGAAAAAATTGGAGATTTTATGTGAAAACATCCCCCCACACGTCATATTAAGTACAAAGTGATAGATTTTGCGCCTATTAACAAATCAATTATGGCATATAGGCTTCCTTGAACCAATTTGGAACGATTTCTAAGACGGATTAAATATCGCTCGCGCGTTAATAGCGCGAAATTTATCAAGCGTTAATTGTCCCAAATTGGCCAAAATGGCAATCTTTAAACCCCCATAACTTTACGAAAAATGATCACAGGTAAAATATCTTTTCAAATTCAAGCTCAGGAAAACAATAGCTTTCGAATGATATAAAAAATTGCGTCGAAAATGGCTAGTTAAAAAGTCGAAATTTGTCTGAAGAAAAAAAAACCCACCCCGAGCACAAATATTCCGTTACTTTCGTATCGAAAGTCGGAACAATAAGCATATTGCGATCTCGCATCATCCTGAGGGGGAAAATGTTAGGCTCATCTGAACCCCCTGAATAGGCCAAGTGAACAGTCTCCCCCCAAAATTAATTGGCAAATTCAAGCAGAAAGGCCTGCATGTACAATGCTCATATCTGACAGGCTGAAGAAAATTACTTTTAAACAAGTGAGCGATCTCCTTACTAATACCGTGCTACAGCTCTAAACCATTCTAGGAGAACTATCACTGGACGAGAAGTATATTTAAAACCAGGTAATGAACACTCTCAACCGGGATTACGACCTACTAATTGTTCCGACTTTCGGTACGAAAGTAACGGAATATTTGTGCTCGGGGTGGGTTTTTTTTTCTTCAGACAAATTTTGACTTTTTAACTAGCCATTTTTGACGGAATTTTTTAATATCATTCAAAAGGTATTGTTGTCTTGAGCTTAAATTTGAAAAGATATTTCACCTGTGATCATTTTTCGTAAAGTTATGAGGGTTCAAAGATTGCCAATTTGGCCACTTTGACCAATTTGGGACAATTAACGCGCGATATAATTCGCGCTATTAACGCGTAAGCGGAGATTTAATCCGTCTTATAAATCGTTCCAAATTGGTTGAACTAAGCTTATTTGCCATAATTGATTTGTTACAAGGAACTAAATCTCTCTTTTTGTACTTCATATGGCGTGTGGGGGGATGATTTTCATAAAAAATTTCAAATTTTAGAAAAAAAATTTTTCGTTTTATTTTATTTCATTTAATTTTTTTAATGTTATTAGTGCTGCTCCATAAACCTTAAAAGGCAGTCGGAACATTCAGGGCTTCGCGCTGATACGAGCAGTCGTTTTTATTTTGAAAATGAAATTTTGCAGTGGAACTATCTGAAACTATTTGAAATCGTGGAAATCCCTCACGCATCTTGTGGTTTGAAACTAGCCGAGCGATCGTTATTGTCGGTGTTGACAAGCTTTGCCTTTCAGGAACACTATTATATTTCTTAAAATTCATTTGTTCTCGCGGCTTCTTACTTGCGGTGTAGCTATAACTACTATTCTGAATTACTCAACTCGGTTCAGTTTTACTTGAGGGCTTAGGATAGTCATCGTAGGCTTCTGGAGGAGTGCAAGAACGCGGGGCGCTTAGCTCAAAATGAGTCATTTGAACGAGTGCTCCTGGTAAAACGTCCTTGTAACCGTCATCGCGTCTGGCAGAGGACATAGGGCAATTTAGCTCAACTGTAAGTCTGTTAGTTTGCTTAGAATGGTTTCTAACAATTGCTTTGACACCATTCCCACTGACTCCACTAATCATACTACCCATACGATTAATAATACTATAAGTAGAAATCCGTCGGATAAAAGGGCAATTACTCAAGATTAATCAATTCGACTGTTGTCTCCAAATCGCCCGTTTTTGCTGAAATTTTACCTGGCTGGTACCACAATTTAATTGGGGTGAAAAGCACGTGGAGATGCTTTTCATTGAAGATGGATGAGTTGTACTGATCCAAAATCATGATGTTCATAATTATTGTGGAAAAATAATTGAAAAATAGTTTCCCAAAGCTGATGTTTTTGCTCAATTAGCTTGAATCTGAAACAATATTGAAACCTGGAAGTCTTTCAAAATTTTTGAACGAATTGTTTTTTTTTGAAATTTCGGGAAACACCTTATTCTGATCGACTAAATGTTCCAAAAACTCAACATTGATCGCAAAACCCCCTATTTTTTTTGAACTGAGTACATCTGTTAGTTTGTCCGGTATCATCTCTCTGAAAATGCAGGGGATTTTAGCATGAAGAGCAAATCGAATCCGAAGAAGGCACATCATAATTGAATCGGTTCCCACAAGGCTAAAGCATATTGCGATCTAGCATCACCGTGAGAAGAAAAGGTTCGGCCTTCGAATAGGCCGAGCATTGAAAATTTTGTCAAAATATGGTCTTTATCAGGGGCGGATTTAGGGAGGGGGGGGGCGGGGGGGGCGGACGTTCCTCCTTAGGGATTTGACCCCCTGCCGACCCAAAGGGTCCCCCCTTTGATACTTTTTCAGAAATCCATTTTTGGCCGACCGACCCTAAAATTTTTCTAAAGGCGCCTTTGGCGCCAATATATGCTATTTTTGAGGGGGAGCGCGCGCCAAAAAAACGCATTTTTTTGTCAAAATTTTTCAAAAAGTGCCCAAAAACGGCTTTTTTGACTGTTTTTTCAAAAATTTGCCTGCGGCGCAGAAAATTTTGCCAAAATAGGGGCAAAACAGTGCTTTGGGAGAGCGCGCAAAAATCAAAATCAATTTGGTCGACCTAAAAAAAAAAAAGGTCGTCAAAATTTTGGAAAATTTTTTGAAAATCCGCCCCCCCCCCCTCGAGAAAATCCTAGATCCGCCCCTGGTCTTTATAGTAGTGTTTTGGGAGTGCGCGGAAAATCAATTTGGCCCACCTAATTTTTTGAATGTCCCCCACTCCCGAGAAATTCCTAGACCCGTCCATGCTGGTATGTATTACTCCTTGTAGTTTCGGTTTGAGCTCATCCCGAATTTATTCAGATCATGCAAAAAGAAGAGATGAGTGAGAATTCTGTTTCTAAGCGGAAAACAAGAGCTACAAAAGCAGCTAGTTACAAAAAATACCAGCCTCTAATTATTGATACTACGAGATAATGGATTTTAAATATAAGCGTTTTTCATGCCGAATCTTTTTCTTCATGATCGAATATTTCAAAATTTTTCAATTTTTTTGTGACCGATGATTGATTTTTCGATTTAGTGAAAAAATATATGAAAGCGTAAAGGTTTAACGAAAATTAAATGAAGTTTTTAGAAGAGTTCAATTTTTAGAAAAAAAAACTTGAGAAAGTGTGGTGAAGTTGCTTACGGCAACGTCTCTGATGCACCAAAAACACTTTTTGATAATCAATGGCGGCATAAAAATAAGTTGCAGAAAAATCAAAAGATCGGCGAAAGAAACATGAGTTCTGAACTTTTGAGGAAAATATTTTTGCGTAGTCAGGCCGTAAGCTGTGAATACAAACAAGGTTGAATTAACCTGCTCTTGATTTTGCTTTATAGGACTTGCTTATGAACTAGGAACGTGGGTTTCAGGTAGGATTTTTTAAATTTAACCTTATTGCGTTTAAAATCATCAACCACGAATTTTAATTATCAAATTTGAGTTTCAAAATTTCAACAATTTTATAATTTTTTAATTATCAATTTTGAATATCAACATTTGAACAGTCTTATAATTTTTTTCGTGTTCCAGTCGTTTTCGTTTTTATTTATTTGGTTTTTTAAATCGTTTTTCTGCATAGGGAAGATCATCAACATCGGAAACACTCAGAGGGTACTTTTTCGTATCCATTTGTTCAAACAGAAGTTTGATCACTAAAACAATCGTCCCAAGGTTAACTCATTCGTTTGATTGGTTGTTCTAGTGCATGATTTTGGCCAAGGTTGAGCTAAATAACAAGGCTCTTGACATCAGAAGATATTGTGTCAAAAGAAACGAAAACAACTATAGGCTTCAAACTCTTGAACAAAAACTATGCAAAATTGTTATTTTTAGGTTTTCCTACTTGCAGTTTTGACTGACGGCGTTGAAAGTTCTCATTGATTTTAGTTTGATTTCACAAGGGTATGTTTGATTAATCGGATAAATAGGTGTGATGCTCATTTTCTTAACAATTTGTGTTCCGTGCGTAGAAGGCATGATGAGTGTTTTGAAGATTCACAACTAGTAAAAATCCTGGTAGAAAGCGTTCAAATTGATAAATGCTTGCGGTTTTTCCCTATTCAAAAAATGTTCAGATCAATTAAAAAGAAGAGAGTATGACTGAAACTGTTCGACAAGCATAGCTGAAAAAAAAGTACAAAAGCAGTTAGTTTTAAAAAAATCAACCTCCAATTTTTGATTATCTGAAACACTGGAATTTGAAAGTTACTGGTTCAAAAAAGAGCCCCTGTTTGTTTCATCTAAATTTTTGGCAAGAAAATAGTTAAATCTCAGTTTTTTTGTGAAAAATGTTTTGTGAAAAAGATGTAAAGATTTAACTGTTAAAAGGTTTATGAAGTTGGGAGCTCACTTTATTAGAAAATTTGAGAAAAAAAATAATCAAGTTGATAACAACAAGGCCTCTCACACCAAGAATAATTTTCTTTAGTTTTTGCCGGGCATCTGAATTAGTTGCAAAAAAATTGACAGACGAGATTGAGATAAACATGAGGTCAGTTCATTGATTCAAAGCAAATGCAAACAAAAAAAGTAGGTTCTGACAGTGAAACTGAAAAATTAATAAGATAAGCTATCTTCTATCACAGGTTGGCAGCAAAACAAGTAATCAACAGTTGATCTAGAGAGCAATAAAAGAGTATTAAATGAACTTCTAAAGAAAAAGTTAATTTCGTGATCTCACATCGCGTCTTTTCAGGTGACACCGCGCGATATCCAATCATAAAATCAAATCCAATCATAAAATTTTAGAAGCTGGAGTTCTTAAAGAAACCTTTGCATAAAAAACGTCACTAGTCGGAATTTCAAGTTTACTACATCCAACATTTTTTAAGAACAATGACGCTCTGCTCTTAAACTTTATACTCTTCTTTATCCTAGAAACCAATTTGAAAACCATTTTCTGAAACTTCATAGTTTCACATCTTATTCTGAACACCTCCTTTCTCCTTCCAACAAACATACCTTTTATTTATGACGGACTTCAGACTTTCCTTGTTTCTCTTCATCATAGTCTGTAATCATCAAGTCCTAACTAGCTCACTCAAAAGCTCAGTCTTCTACTCTATCTCTCTACAAAAACACGATTTAACAATTATGAAGCTTAAATCTTAAGTCTGAAACTTATCGAAGTTCAAGCTTGCTGGTTTTTTAAGCTCTATTTTTTGCAATAAAAAGATTGCCTCATTCTATAGGATGGTAAACAGTCCCATTTTCGTTGTTAAATAAACAAATCTTCTCTAAAATTAACCTCAGCTCCTTCTCTAATAAAATTTGCGACCCATATGAAAAATCATAGCCCTTCACTCAGTGAAAATTGTTGTTGTTTTTTTTGAGAGTCTGTCACAGCGAATTTCAACTCCCTTTCTTCCTAAGCCTTTGGAACCAGTGTTCCTAATTTTTCAAAGTTTTTGTTAAATTTTTGACCTGATCGACCGATAAACTTTTCTCATTAGTCTTGCTTCTTTAATCTGCACTTGAAGTTATCACCACCTAAATCTAAATTTCTTATTTATAAGCCTGGGTGTCATTTATGCTTCATCTACTTATTTATTCGAAACATAATTCAATTTTAGCTTGAAAGATTTTTGCCTCAAACTAAACTGCACATCTTAAAAGTCTCTCGAGATCACTGAATTAACTCATTACACTGACTGAAAGGTTTGTTTTTTGTTCTGCTCTCTATCTGCCAGTTTTTATTTATTCTCAGTGAACTTTTTCCTCGGTTGTCTAGCTTGCTTGTGATTTTCTTTCTATCAACAACTTGCTGTGAGTTTCCTCAATTTTTGTCGAAAATTACACGCATTTTGGCAACTGGGCTCATAAACTATCACATTTCGGTAGAAAACAAAACACCAACAATAGTTGAATTAGAGAGACGTAAAAAAAAGTTAACTTTTTTTGTTTTTATGTCGAACATCAACAAACTAATAAGGTCTGATGTAGTGATGACATTGCGCGATATCCAATCAAAATCTTAATTGGAACCAACAAGTGACTGCTATACAAAAGAAGCAGTCAGTCACCCGAAACCTGAAAACAGTAACCAGCATCATAGTATTACTAAAACTGAAATTTGAGTTAAAATTGTTTGCTTGGTTAGATTTTAAACTGTGAAAACCATGCGTTGACTGAACTGGTTGCTCTTTTGTTTCGGGAGAAATTTTCCCGTAACTTTTTGTTGAAAAAGGAGTTTTCTCACTCCAAAAAAATTTTCAAAAAAAATTAAGCGCCTCTGATTGATTTTTTAGCTAGCCACAATTGAGCGAAGTAACAGCGCATTTGACACTCAAGGAGGTTGCTTAGAGAAATCTGAAAAAGTCATTAGCTTCATTTTCCATCTTCAACAAATTAATCAGCTATTTATACAGCAAAAGTGATAGCTTGGGTTTTTTTTCTGGGTGCCTGATGCATAGCCGACTATACTTCAATCAAAATAGTGAAAACTGGGTAAGAAAGTCGAAACTTTACATGAAGATGTAAAACTAAATTAAAAAAAAAGATCGAGGATTTGAAAAACTGATGAAAAATCGAGCTTTCTAGAATAGGCATTTTTTTCAAAGCATTCTCATTTTTTGATTTCGACCTAAGCATGCCTTATCGATGATCTTCTATAGAAGCAAAAAATAAAAGAACATCGAAATTTAGTGAAAAAGGGATTTCTGTTTAGACAAAAACTCAAAAAAAGTTTTTAAATTTTCATCGCGTGATGCAATTATTTGGGAAATAAAGTCTGTTACAAACAAACCTGAAGAACACAATCATCTAATCCTAGACAGAAAATTACGAAAAAAATAATTCAGCAAAAAAAATTCACGGCGTTGATCAAAATAGTTTATCTTCCAAAACCATACGAAGAAGCTATACCATTGACGAATTTCTGTCCCCCCATAATCTTTCCGAAAATCTGAAAAAGCATGAATAAAAAACTAAAATTTTATCAACAGAGGCTCGAAAAAATTTTGGATTATGAAAAAGGAATGTTCTTTTTGAAAACCCAAACAAGGCAGATCATTTTTCATGATCAAACAATCAGTCTCGTTAATTGTAAAAAATAAAAAGGCCTGGTTTTTGTGGTTTGTTCAAGAAATAATTTGGTAGAAGAAACTTTCAAATAAGAACCCACGCTCTATGTACACACTTATGCGTTGAAATCAGCAAAAATGGATTTTGACAGTTTTTTGGTCGTTTCTGGTCTCAAAAACAAAAAAAAGTTACACAGACTTTTTTCAAATTTTTGAGCACGAGCCGTTCGAAAGTTTCACTCTTTTTGATGCCAGAAAAAAAAATGGGGAAAATTGAAATTGGGGTTTGGCAGCTCTCAGGAAAACTCTTGTAGCATTTACACATTGGGTATGTTGGTTTCTTTTTTATCAATGTTTTAAGATTTTGATCTTCAAAGTACTATTGTGAAAAAAAATTAAAAAACTGCCGAATCCGAAGAACATTCGAATTTTTCCCGATACCCAAAAATCGCACAACACTTTTATCGTATTTTTTTTGGTAACTTCCTTTGACTATATGGACTGTGTTCGATCGACTCTGAATTTTGCGGGTATTTCGATTTTTCTCGGGCTCAGAAAAAAAGAAACCGAAATTTTTTTTTCTAAATTTTGAGCTAAAACCTCTAAGAATTGAACTAATTTTTAAGAAACCTTTCAAACGTTTTTTGGTCTACTTCATGCCAAAATCAAAAATAACAGACTAATAAACTGCAGCTCTCGAAATAATTTTAATATTACTTACAAATTGGGATGCTGCTTTCATATATCCTATAAAAATTTGTAAGTTTCATTGTTTGGGCCTTCAAAAAAGACTATCAAGAGGAAAATCTTAAAAACGGCCCTAATTTGTTTATTAGGCGGTTTTGTCTGAGATTAAATTTGAGTCTGGCCTCAAAAACTTTGTAGACGAAATCGAAGAAGGCCCAGAAACTGATTGAAATTTTGCCAGTTTTGCTCTTTTTTTTCATGAATCTTTTAGATTTTTGGCCAAACTGCTGCGAATTCATGGATTGTGCTTGATCCACCCCTAGATTTTGCCAGTATTGTGCCGGTCTTTTGGTTGTTTTTGGGCTCAGACAAAATTTTTGCAAAAATTTTAAATAAATTTTGCGGCTGGAACGTTTGGTTGGAAAATTTTCCCGTCTTTTTGATGGAAGAATCAAAAATAACAAGCTATGAAACCGGGTTAACTGCACCTCTCAAGAAATTTTTTGTGGTTTTTACACAAAACTGATCAAGGTTTCATTTTCGTTGTGTATTTTTCTGAGCTTCAAGATTTTGGTTTTCACAAAGATTATCAAGAAGATTATCTACAAAAACTTGCATAAAATGTTTTCATTAGACCGTTTTTGCTTGAGAATGAAATTGAAGCTGCTCTCCCGGGTTGACTCCATTGGCCAAAAATGCTAATCATACAATTTCATAAACTAAGTGTAAGAAAAAATACTAATCATACATATTTCATACATTTTGCTAAAATAGTGTCATCCAACTTCAAAGAATTTTTTCTTGTTTTGGCATAAAAATCGGTGCACTGTACTAAATAAAGAAAAATGTATTTGTCAAAAAATTGCTCAACATATAATTTCCACATTAGTAATTTTAAAATTGTCTTCAAAACTTGTTTGTTTTTTTTTTCAACCGGAAATCTAATTTTGTACTAAAAAATCATAATCCGAGAAAAAAGTTTGCATGTAAAATTTGTTTTTTTTTTTGCGTGCATAACGTAGTCCTGGTTACACCAAAAAGAGATTTTTCCGTTCCTCTGGATACTTTTTCTCCAAAACGCCAAAAAATCTTGTATATTTTGTATGGTATGTTTATGCATGCCTTGATCAAGGTCTGATAATTTAAGCATTCAAAATTTGAAACCAGTCATCTCGAAAATTGTTTGTCAAAAAATGAAAGTTTGATATCTCATTATAAAATTTGTATGAGAAATCTATGTTACACTTCAGGTAGTTTCCAATCGAGGTCGTTTGTAAATGCGAAACCATCAAATTTTTGGTGAATCTAGTGTTGAATAAACCATGGTTTGTGTCACTTGAGCTCGTTAACGAACACATTGCAAAAAATTTCAGAAATTGAATTTTATAGAAATCAATTTTTTTGGTTTATTGAATAGCATTTTTCCATAAACCAAGAAAAAAAATGATTTCTATAAAATCCAATTTGTCAAAAATTTTGGAATGCCTTCGTTAACGAACACAAGTGACACAAACCATGGTTTACTCAACGCTAGAGTCACCAAAGGCTCCGAGCCCGGGTTGAACAAAAATGCTGATCATACAATTTTAATATATGGAAAAATGCTAGTCATACACTTTTCATGCACTTCCATAAGTACCGAAAAATGTTTAGTGATTATTCGAAAAACGATTAGTGCGAAAAATGATAATTAGCAAAAATGATTAGTGAAAATTAGTAATTATTCATTTATGGAAATTGCATGACTATTATTTTTCCATAAATCAAAAATATTGATTTTTTTTGTCATTTTTTTTTTCAAAATCTTGTGGTTGTGTTCGTAACTGAAACCAACAGACAAAAAAAACTTGTTTACTCAAACGTAGAGCACTCGAAGTTTTGACCGTCTCGCATTAAAATTACTTTGAAAACGGCCTCAAATGTCTTGAATCTGTCTTTCACAAATAATATAACGAAATTATCAAACATTTAATTTTGGCAAAACTTTTCGACCATGATTATTTTTAAAATTTGAATTCTTTACTTGTCAGAAATTGATCAAGGCATTCATAAACTCTCCATACAAAAGAAATAAGATTATTAGAAAAAAAGTTATTAGGCAAAAAGGAAAAAAAACCAATAGTAGTGTATAACGGACTACGTTATGCACGCAAAAAATTAAACTTTGCATGCAAATTTTTTTTTTGAAAAATATTGGTTTGAGTACAAAATTCGGTTTACGGTTGAAAAAAACACAAGAAAATTTTTTTGGGGCAATTTTGAAATTGCATGGAAAAATTTTTGTTGTCGCCACCAAAAATATGCTAGTCATACAACTTCCATATATAGAAATCGTATGATTAGCATTTTTTGACAAAAATTTTTCGTTTTGTAAGATACTGAAATTTATGCCAAAACAAGAAAAAATTTCTTCGAATTTTCGATACATCATTTTATCAAAATTTACGAGCTTTGTATGACAAGTATTTTTTCATAGAATTAGCTTATTGAATTGTATAAGCATTATTGGTCTACTATGGAGGTCAACCAGGGTTGACTGATGGTATTTATAGTTCACATTGACTACTTTAGTTTCACATGGGTATGATTGAAAAAATGTATCAATGGAAATGCTGCTCAGTTTTTGAAAATTATTTGTAGTCTAAGTGATAAAACAAGATAGGCTTACAGAAGATTAAAAATTCATTGGAGAAATCACAAAGGGCGTTCCAATTAGGAAATGCGTCCGTGCATTCCTTTCTTAAAAAACGTTTTTTAGTTCATGCAAAAAAGACAACCTGGATGGCAATAACGAAACACAAAAAAAATTAATCTAAATTCACTTAATTTCTAATTAAAACCATTACAATAACAACAATGTAAAGCAAGTCTAAAATTTGAAGTACATTTGAATTAAATTAACTTGTTTTGAAAACTTGTTTTTGATTTGTAAAAATAAAAAACTTCACAAAAAATTGAATTCCGGGATCTGAAACAAAACTTTTTTCTGATAAATTTAAATCACTGAACGAATTATCTAAATTTTCATCTGGTCAGAAAGTTTTTTTTTGGCCGGAAACGACTTAAACCTTATCTATATCTGAGAGCTCTCAATAGCTTCTTGTGTTTTGTGGAATGCCGTTAGAAGGATTTTAAGGATTTTCAGTTTGCTGAAAAACTGCTGTCGCAAAATTTTAAAAAGTTGGAACTTCTTAAGATGATTTGTCCACTGAGATTTTTTCCATCATTTTTTACCAAGCATTTCAAGTACCAGCAAAACAAACGACAAATGACAAAACTATACTTGAAGCCTAATAGTATCACTTATGCATTGCCCGTCAAATTTGTTGATTATCGTCGTCAGTTTATAGAATGAGATTATCATAGCATTGGGTTACGTCATTCTGTTCCCATATGTAGGGATATAATTATGAACTAAGAGCTGAGGATTATAACCTAGTCCTACCCATGTTTTTTGGATCTTCCCAGGTCTCAAGTAATTTCGGTTTTTCTTCCCAGGAATTTTGATACAAAATGAAGTGAGAGATATTCAGAAAAAACAACTATGCATGATTTTAAGGGTTAAACAAGTTGGCTTAATCCTTCGAAAAAAATCTCAGCTATATGAAAGATTATTGCAACAAATAAGAACTTGTTACTATTGAGCCATAAAACAAAATCTTCTGTAATATATGTAGGGGAGGACTGTTAAAAAAACTCAAATCACCAATTTCCCTGCTCGATGATTCCACTGATTAAAAAGTCTTTGAACAGTTAATTAGGCAAAATATATTTTTTTGGCATTATGTTAATGATTTACGCATTTAATTATGTAGACAGCACCTAATGATTTCCACAAAAATGCTCATTAGAATGCTATTTAAATTAAACGAATGTTTTCAGATTTGCTAAAAAGCATATTCAGTCTATTTTCAATGAATTAGTTCAAATTGACACAGTGGCAGATTTGAAAAAAAAAAACGATTTTCTTCTTGAGTTGATTAATAAAAACGTAAATTTTTTCTTAAAGAGAAAAAAACTTACTGTCTGATCCTACTCAGCTATCATCAGAATGGTATACTTTTGTAAATACTAATCTGGATAATTGTGTAAAATGAAAGTAAACTACCGCTATGGCGAGGTGGTAATACAAGTACATTAAGCCTCAGTTACATTGACTTAGCATCTCAGTAGCAGCAAACGCATATCACATTCGTCCAAGCTTATTCAATTCAGAGGAACAGGTAAACTGTTAAAATAGGCATAGATACACCGACTACAATCTATATACTGTACCATTTTCGATATTGGAAATAAACGCTTCCTGTGCTCTCATACATGGCTGCCTAAGATTGTATTTATACCACTCATAAAGACCAATAAAGCCAATCGGGCTAATTTCTTCATGTGTCATTTGTTTTAAAAGCTTGTCCGAAAAAGTGCAGTATAGAAAATTTCCAAAAAAACAAAAGAACCGTCTATATGGTCAGGTGTGCCTTTAGGACGACCTCTTTTGCTTTTGTTTAAGATTGAAAAGTGATATACTAAACTGATTTTTTTATGAAGATTAACGGAAGAGGCCGCAATGGAAAAGAAGCACCGAATTCATTAGTTGCAGCAAAAATACAACCAGTTTTCAATTTTAATCCCCAACTGGAAAGCTGAATGCAAAAACTAATAATTAGTTTAAAAATGATTCATATGTTCGTTATTTTTGTGATACGAACAATATTACTGATTAAAACTCACGATGAAAATTACTCTCAAAACTCACGATGAAAAATGAAGCTGAAAAAAATGTGCAGCAAAGTTTTTTAAAATGTAAGTCATAGTTTTTTGTCGTCTTTTTGGGTTCTATGATTCGTCAGTTTTTTTGAATTGATAGAACTTGGATGAAATTGATTCTCCTTTGATTCATTGTTGTCATGTTTTTGCATAGTTTCTCTGGAGAAGGGTTCATCAATTTGGTTGCTTTGCTCAATATATGTGGCATATGAAGGGCTGAATTAATTAAATGATAAAAGAACAACTGCAAATTTGTGTGTGCGCACATGTGTGTGCGTGTGTGAGTCAAGGAAGACCCTATAAGACTTGGTTTAATAATAAGCACATTTGTTCTATTCAAATGAAAAAGAATGGGAAAAAATTCTGTTTGTTTGGCGTCAAAATTTTCCTTAGAAATTTTAATTTGGCCTTTTTCAGGAAAAAATTAACAGTCGGTTGACTCAAAGAGGAAGAATAAATTAACAATTGACCCAAAGTGGAAAATGATTTAAGATTGAATTTAACAAAAAAAGGATTTTTTCATGGGGTACTTATCACAATTATCATTTTCAATGGATAAAAATTTTAGTGCTGATTCAATTTAACCGCAGAAAGCAAATAAAACTGAAAATTTTAGACGCATTTTTTTCAAGTGACGCATTTTCTATAATTAGAGAAAAAAGACGATGAACTGACAGGAAGAATTTGCAAAACTGGGATCCAAATTTTGACTTTAAAAATGGCAAGTTTTGACTCTTTTTGATCAATAAAAAACTACCACAAAAATTCCTGGTCAGTTCACAAGCCAATGTCATCAAAGTGAGCTTTTCATATTTTCCATGAAGTTTTATCAAAACTTTATTTTTCAAAATAGGAATTTTTGTTTGAACGTCAAAAACTTTTTTTAATTTTAAAAGCCAATTTTTGGTTTGAAATCAATTTTTGGATGTTGACTTTAACCTTTGACTTTTCTGAAAGATGATTTGATTATGTTATTTTGTCATTGTATGTTGTAATAGCCGTTTTTTTCCGTTAAAATTAAATCAATTTTGTAGCAGACAAATTTTGTTTTACAAGTAAACTATCCCATAAAAAGGGATCCCGTAAACTATCCCATAAAATTTTGACATAATATATGATGGATTGCGAATTTCGATGATAAATATCGAGTGAATTTAAACATAAAGTTCTGAGGATTACTCAGTACTTTAAATGGATGTCAAAATGAATGATTCAATGCCTCAAAATAATACGATGATTGTTCAAACCAAACAAGGAGTTTAGTTGAATTCAACCAAGAATCGAGAAACAATATATAAGTACAGATGTTTTTTTAAAAGTTTTGCATCAAGCCATTCCCGAAAAGATGGCTTCATTAAAGTTGATCCAATGTAAGTTAGATTGACTCAAGGTGATCCTTTATGTATCATCTTTAGATTGCCGAAAGACCATTTGATTGCAGTTGATCTAAAGTAAGTTAGAATGACTCAAAATGGTCCTTCTTGAAACATCATTTTATTTCCGAAGGATGCCTTTATTACGATTGATCTATCACAAGTTAATTGACTCAAGTTGATCATTTGCTTTTCGTCATAAATTTACAAAACATCGTTTGATTGCAGTGGATCTAATGTAATTTAGGATAAATCAAAGTGGTCCTTCATTGAAGATCATTATATTCCGAAAGATGGCTTGATATGAGTTGATCTAATGCAAGTTATATTGACTCAAGTTGATTCTTTATGTATGGACCTTAAATTTACGAGAGATTTTTTAACTGGAGTTGATCTATTGTAATTTGAACTGACCCAAGGTAGTGCACCATGGATAAAAAAATTAAGCACGTAGAAGAGCAATTGAATTTTGCTCAAACTGGTCAATTCACAGAGCTTATCAGAGCTATGTGATTTAAGGGTGTACTAGCTCAAACTGGTCAAACTGGTCAGTCCACAGAGCTTATTTGATCTCTGTGATTTAGAACAAGCTCGTACAAGCTTGCCTGAGCTCTCTGAGGTAGTTTGCCGAGCTCTGAGAGGTTGAATCTTAAAAAATTTAGGCTACGCAGGAGCAATTAAACAGCTAGCTCGAGCTCAATTTCCAGCTGCGTCACATCAATGAGGGGGAAGCAGAGCTCAACCTAGACCATTTCAAGCTTGCTCTGGTCCAAGTCTGCTTGAGAGAGGCTCAATGTGAAGCCTCAGCATCTAATGCAAGTTAAATTCACTCAAGTTGAATCAGTCAATTCAAAAAAGTCGAGATATGATACACATGATCGGTTTTTTTTTCAAGTGTTGCATGAAGCCATTCCCGAAAAGATGGCTGGGTTAAAGTTGATCTGAATTAAGTTAGATTGACTCAAGGTGGTCCTTTATGTCTTATCTTTAGATTGACGAAAGATCGATTGATTGCAGTTGATCTAATGTAATCTATAATGACTCAGAGTGGACCTTCATAGAACATCATTACAATCCCGAAAGTCGGCTTTAATAGAGTTGATCTAATGCAAGATATTTTGACACAAGGTGAATAATTCATTTCAATCCAAAATCGAAAAACAATACAGATGTGCAGATGTTTTTTCAAACTTTGCATCAAGCCATTCCTGAAAAGATGGCTTGATGAAATATGAACTGATGTAAGTTAGATTGACTCAAAATGATTCTTTATTTATCATCTTTAGATTGACGAAAGATCGTTTGATTGCAGTTGATCTAATGTATTTTGGAATGACTCAGGTGATTTTTCATGGAATATCATTATGTTTCCGAAAAATGGTTTTACTAGAGTTGATCTAATGCAAATTATCTTGACTCAAGGTGACTTCTATGTATCAGCTTCAAATTTACGAAAGATAAATTAATTGGAGTTGATCTAACGTAATTTAGAATAACACACGATGGTTTTTCATGGAACATCTATATATTCCCGAAAAACGGCTTTATTAGAGTTTATCTACTGCAAGGTATTTCGACTCAAGGTGATCCTTTTTGTATCAGCTTAAAATTCAGGGAAGATCAGTTGATTGGAGTTGATCTAATGTAAGTAAGAATTACTCAAGTGGTCTTTAATGGAAAATCCATATATTCCCGAAAGATGGCTTTATCAGAGTTGATCTAACACAAATTATTTTTAACTCAAGATGAATCGTCTTTAAACTTATGAAAGATCGTTTGATTGCAGTTAAATGAATGCAATTTAGATTGACTCAAGGTAGTCCCCCATTTACCATCTTTAGGTTCCCGAAAGATCGTTTGATTGCAGTTGATCTAATGCAATTTTGAATGACTCAGGGTGGTCTTTATATAGCATCATTATAATCCCGAAAGATGGTTTTATTAGAATTGATCTATTAAAAGTTACATTGACTCAAGGTGATCCTTTATCTATCGTATTTAAATTTACGTAAGATGGTTTGATTGCTGTTGATCTAAGGTAATTTAGAATGACTCAATGTGGTTCTTCATGGGATATCATTTTATTCTCGAAAGATTGTTTGATTGCAGTTGATCTAATGTAATTTTGAATGACTCAAAGTGGTCTTTGCTGTATTATCTGTATTTTCCTGATAGATCGTTTGATTGCAGTTGATCTAATGTAATTTAGAATGAATCACGATGGTTTTTCATGGAACATCTATATATTCCCGAAAAACGGCTTCATTAGAGTTTATCTACTGCAAGGTATTTTGACTCAAGGTGATCCTTTATGTATCAGCTTAAAATTCAGGGAAGATCAGTTGATTGGAGTTGATCTAATGTAGCTAAGAATTACTCAAGCCTCCATAAATTCCCGAAAAATGGCTTTATTAGAGTTGATCTAATGCAAATTATTTTTAACTCAAGATGATTTTTTATGTATCGTCTTTAAACTTATGAAAGATCGTTTGATTGCAGTTAAATGAATGCAATTTAGATTGACTCAAGGTAGTCCCTCATTTACCAGCTTTAGATTCCCGAAAGATCAATTGATTTCAATTCAACTAATGCAATTTTGAATGACTCAGGGTGGTCTTTATATAGCATCATTATAATCCCGAAAGATGGTTTTATTAGAATTGATCTATTTCAAGTTACATTGACTCAAGGTGATCCTTTATCTATCGTATTTAAATTTACGTAAGATGGTTTGATTGCTGTTGATCCTAGGTAATTTAGAATGACTCAATGTGGTCCTTCGTGGGATATCATTTTATTCTCGAAAGATTGTTTGATTGCAGTTGATCTAATGTAATTTAGAATGACTCAAGGTGGTCCTTGATGTACCATCTGTAATTTCCCGATAGATCGTTTGATTGCAGTTGATCTAATGTATTTTAGAATGACTCACGATGGTTTTTCATGGAACATCTATATATTCCCGAAAAACGGCTTCATTAGAGTTTATCTACAGCAAGGTATTTTGACTCAAGGTGATCCTTTATGTATCAGCTTAAAATTCAGGGAAGATCAGTTGATTGGAAATGATCTAATGTAAGTCAGAATTACTCAAGTGGTCTTTAATGGAACATCCATAAATTCCCGAAAAATGGCTTTATTAGAGTTGATCTAATGCAAATTATTTTTTAACTCAAGATGATTCTTTATGTATCGTCTTTAAACTTATGAAAGATCGTTTGATTGCAGTTAAATGAATGCAACTTAGATTGACTCAAGGTAGTCCCTCATTTACCATCTTTAGATTCCCGAAAGATCAATTGATTGCAGTTCATCTAATGCAATTTTGAATGACTCAGGGTGGTCTTTATATAGCATCATTATAATCCCGAAAGATGGTTTTTTACTAGAGTTGATCTATTTCAAGTTAAATTGACTCAAGGTGATCCTTTATCTATCGTATTTAAATTTACGTAAGATGGTTTGATTGCTGTTGATCTAAGGTAATTTAAAATGACTCAATGTGTTCCTTCATGTACCATCTAAAATTTCCCGATAGATCGTTTGATTGCAGTTGATCTAAAGCAATTTTGAATGACTCAAGGTGGTCTTTATATAGCATCATTATAATCCCGAAAGATGGTTTTATTAGAGTTGATCTATTTCAAGTTACATTGACTCAAGGTGATCCTTTATCTATCGTATTTAAATTTACGTAAGATGGTTTGATTGCTGTTGATCTAAGGTAATTTAGATTGACTCAATGTGGTCCTTCATGGGATATCATTTTATTCTCGAAAGATTGTTTGATTGCAGTTGATCTAATGTAATTTAGAATGACTCAAGGTGGTCCTTCATGTACCATCTGTAATTTCCCGATAGATCGTTTGATTGCAGTTGATCTAATGTAATTTAGAATGACTCAAGGTGGTCCTTCATGTAGCATCTGGAATTTCCCGAAAGGTTGTTCGATTGCAGTTGATCTAATGTAATTTAGAATGACTCAAGGTGGTCCTTCATGAAACATCATTATTTTCCCGAAAGATGGCTTGATTAGAGTTGATCCAATGTCAGTTGGATTGAATCAAGCTTCTCCTTTAAGGTGATCCTTTATATGATGGTCCTTTATGGATCATATTCAGATATCATATGCTTGTCAAATCCTAAGAGTTGATCTAATGTAAGTTGGATTGGTTCAAAATGAACCGGCATGAATCTTCTTAAGATTTTCGAAAGATGGCTGGATTGGAATGAACAAATAAAATACAGGAATTGAGTAGAGATTACAAATCACAGATTTAAAAATCTGTATTAAAAAGGATGATCAAGACTATGATAACAAAAGATTCAGCATGAAAAACTTATAAAGTATTTAAAAAGCATTCAAAAAGGTTGAATTTTAATTTGAAGCTTTGTCTAGATATCGTTTCATATAACAGATTGAGTGCAGTCATGAATATGAAACAGAATCTTCCGAAAAGTTTATCATTCATTCTCGAGAAATTCATCAATAAGGCGATAATGCTGACATTCAGGTTGCTGTGCACTCAATTTCCCCACCGGATTTATTAGAAAAATGTTTGTGGGCGTAGTGTGATGAGAGAAGTAACACAACGCGTAGAACACTAGTTATTTAGGCATAATTGTCAACAGTTTAAAGGAAAAAAAGCTTCTGTGAGTTTTTCAATGGTGAATGGTTTTCTGCTATAAAGCCTATTTGTACGCTTCATGATCTCGAAGCACGTAAACGCTCAAACAGCTTCCTCTGAACATTGAGAAAATTTTTGAAAATTCCAAAATAATGTTCGAATCAAGAAGGAAAGGGCTTCAAGGCGATATTTCATTTGACCCGTTCTGATAATTTTTGGGGTGGCTGATTTTGGGCAAAACTAAAAAAAACCTTTATTTAAAGCCAACCAAAAACAAAATACTTCCCAGTTTTCAGTGGTAGGAACAAAAACCAGGTGAAAATTGAACAAACCTGTGTTGAAACTTGATAGTGAATACATCGGAGAGACCATATACCACTGTTGCTGAAGACACAAAAGATCACTAAAACTGACGCAAGACTGCTTGTATTATTGCGAAACCCCGAATGTTTGGACAGCCTTCTAATGTCTATGGAGCAGTAACTACAAGAAACAATTAAATGTATTTAAAAAAATTGAATTTATAATTCAAATCTGAGATTTTTTTCTGAAAATAAACCTTCCCCCTCATAAATCATGTAGGCAAAGAGAGACAATTTTTACTCCTGGTAACAAATCAATTATGGCACAAGCTTCCTTCAACCAATTTGGAACAATTTCTAAGAAGGATTAGATCTACGAAATATATCGCGCGTTAATTGTCCCTAATTAGCCAAAATGGCAATCTTTAAACCCCAATTACTTACGAACAATGATCACAGAGGAAATATCTTTTCAAATTTGAACTCAGGACAACAATACTTTTTGAATGATGTTAAAAAGCGTCAAAACTTTTAGTTTAATTTTCGAAATTTGTGTGAAGAAAAAGACCACCCGAGCCCAAATAATCCGTTACTTTCGTTACGAAAATCGGAACAACAACATTTACGGAAAAAAAATCGGGTCAGATTTAATTTATGTGAACCAATGAATGCTTTCCAATAAAATGGCTCATGAAAAAGTTCTTCTTTTTTTTCTAATAGTATTTTCCAGGGGTTCTCAAGAATTAAGGGCGCGAAAATTAATTTCCATTAATGGCGCACCAATAAGGGATTTCCTAAATTGATAAATTCCATTAAATAATTTTCAAGTAGGCCATTAATTTACGTTACTAGCTAAGATCTCATTGGACAACTTTTAAACTTGAAAATTCCCGGGTTGACGCCCATAGAAGAAAAATGCTTATCATACAGTTTCATTCAAGTTACATTTTTGGGATATAAATCCATGTGAAAATGTTAAAATTAACTTACATGGCTAAAATCACCAAATGCAGTTTATCTGCGTGGCAACTGCCAGTTACCCTCTAGGTTTTCTCGTGGCAAAAATCTTTGGTTAGTATTTCGGATGAAACACAAAATCTCAAAACATAAATTTTTTGTATTATCTTTTGTTGAAAATATGCTAATCATACGGTTTCATAGAACGGAAAAAATTCGTATCATGCTGTTTTGATGCAATTTTGGGAATAAAAAGACTGATGAAATAGCTCAAAATTTAATTCCAGAGTATGGAAAAAACGCATGTTATAAAATTGCATAATGTGGAAAAATGCTTATTTTACTATGTTCATACACTTACTTTTACTCTATGAAATTGTATGAAAGAGTATGACAAGCGTTTTTTTCATAAAAGCGAATTGCATGACACGCATTTTTGTCAACCCGGGATAATTACGCGTTGATTGCGATTTCTGAAAAATGTCAAAACACTACAAGCCTGCATATAAATCATCCAACTCTCTCATACTTATCAGCTTGTTTTGAAATGAAGGATTGCAAGAACAAGCTAGTTGCTTTCCATTATTTCAAACAACCTGAGGGCAACAATTGGAAATGTGTGTTAAGAAAGGATATACGAACTTAATTACGCATGTTATAATGTTTCAACCAAATTATGATAAAAAAAAACGAACAGATACCAACCCACTTTAACCGTCTCATACAATTTGCAGTTTCTGTGCCTGTTAAAATTTTTAAAAGCTGGCTCAAAGGGGTCTGCTATTCCTTGAAACCAATCTCATTTGATGAGGACAAACTTACCAGAGATTTCACCAGTTTAAATTTGCACTAAAACGTTCATGAAATACATGATCCTGGTTACCGAGGAAGTTGAGCTGATTATCAGCAAAATTTTCCAAATAAGTTCGCTAATAATTTGGATTGGTGGTCTGTACTCTCAACGTACTACGTTGCAATTTTCGCTGTGTACTCCAACGAAAAAGTGGATAGGACAAATGTTTGCTATCATTTTCATGCCTACTGAAAGAAAAACGGCTTTCTGCGAAAATTTTTATATTTTTTGTGATATATCTTTTCGTAAAATTTTTAAATAAATTTTCTTTGATTCAAAAACCACTACTCCGATGCGCTTTACATCGCCTTGCTCTTGCTGTCAACGAATTTGCCAAAAAATAAGAATAAGTTTTTTCAAAAAATTAATTTAATCATGCACAAACTTCAGACAAGTTACTCGGAGACAAACTGCGACAACACACTAACTTGTTGCCAGTGTGTCAAAATGTCACGCAATATCTAGTACGTATCAAATGCTCATCCGTTATAGTGAGTGAAATCCGGTTAATCTTATCTAGGTATTTTCGCAGTTAAGTTGTCAAAAATTAACTTAATCATGCAAAAACTTCAGACAAGTTACTCGGAGCCAAACTGCGACAACACAGTAACTTGTTGCCGGTGTGTCGAAATGTCATGCAATGTCTAGTACCTATCAAATGTTCATCCGTTATAGTGAAATTCGGTTAATCGTATCCAATTATTTTCGTAGTTAAGGTTCTATGGTTGACTTTTTAACCACCCTCAGGCAAAATAAGGAAATTAATCAAGTTTTTAAGAACTGAAATGGTTAGACAGGGTTACAAAAGCCTCGCAGAAAGACACTTTGGATATGGTAGATGCTAGAATTTTGTTTTATGGTATCAATGAGCATTACCCCGAGCTGGATCCCTTCAACAAGTACTTGTCCGACGCTATTAGGAAGTACACACAGTTCGATTGTGGCATTTGCAAAATTTTGAACAAAAACTAAAAAAATTTGACACCTAAAGAAATTGAAGCTGTTTTTCGCTGAAGTCCGAAATATATGTGAGTGTATCTGATTGCGAATTTGATCTAGCGACCTCGATTTTGGCGAAAGGTCTGAAAGAAAGCAACTCCAGTTATGCTTGGTGCAAGTTTCTGCTCCCAACTTCAAATAATGAGGAACAATTTTTCAACGCAGTAGGTTTTGGGCTTACTGATTATCGACACAAAATTACATCTACCCATTATGATGAGCAATTTTCCTTGGAACTCAACGAATGCATTTTGGGACGAAAAAACTGTGGAGAAGGTCTACAATCTTCCCAGCCAATGAATAAATTTCCGTTAATTTCTATTGCTTTATAATGGATTTTTGTTTTCCATTAATAGTATAATTCTTTTTTGAGTTTTAAATTGTTAAAATGAATTTTCATCTTTTTGTGAGAACCCTTGGTATTTTTTTCATGCTAAACATCAGCACAAAACATTATTTAAAAAACTTTATTTTTGATCCTGCTTACGTTGAGAGTTGAAAAAGTTGCAAAAATTTGTAAATGATTTTTGTAAAATGATTAGTTTAAAACGGATAAAAAAATTGGAATCGGCTGGAATTGAAGTGAATTGATTCAAATTGATTCAAATTGTGTTAAACTGACCTAAATTTCATAAACTAATTCTGTCAAAAGCAATCCATCAAATTGTTTTCATAGCTTTAGTACTAGGTAACTTAAATTGATTTAATATACATTTTTTAGTCTAAATTTTTTTTCCTAAGCTGACCTAAGGTTCATAGACTAAAGCTGTGAAAAAAATTCCATCAAAATGATCTTCTTATCTTTAGTACAAGGTAAGTTTAGTTAATTTGAATCCACGTTTCTTAGTCTAAATCATTTTTCGATCTCTGATCCAATCTTGAGCGTTTTTTAAGGGAATAACACAAAGACATCTTCAAAAACGGTTGCGTTCAATCAAAAAGTTGGATATTGCCTTAGCAGCAACTGATAATGATTTAAGCTAGACCAATTTTATCTGCTAAAACTAGAGAAACGTTAGACAAAGAAGTACTTAATTGAAAAGAAATTGTAGTTCAATAGTTGGCTGGTACCCAACAACATTTTTTTATATGTGTTGTGTATTTCTAGATAAAACTGAATGGATTACAATTGACTATAATTTTGAGCGATTAAAAGTTATTGATCCGAATTTCAAAGAAAGCGGAATAATTATGCTTGGTGCAGTTTGTTTTATTCAGTAAATTTTTGGCGGTCGAAATAAAAGTTTTCGACAAAAAAATTTACCCCATTGAACATGTTGACTTCATGAAACCAAATATTATGAAAAAGTATTTCACCTCTGATCGTTTTTTACAAAGTTCTGGGAGTTTGAAAACTGCCAATTTGGCCATGCTCGGAACTAATTTAAGCGCGTTTTGAAGGCTTTATTCATAATCTCGAAAACGTAAAGCGAATTTTTGTTCTGACTTTCGTAACGAACGTAACGGAATATTTGTGCTCGGGTGGTTTTTTTCTTCGGACAATATTAGACTTTTTTAACTAGCACTTTTTTTATATCATTTGAAATTTTTTGTTTTCCTGAGCTTAAACTTGAAAAAAAATTCATCTTTGATCATTTTTCGTAAATTATGGGGTTTAAAGATTGCCAGTTTGGCCAATTAGGGACAATTATCGCGCGATATATTTCGCGCTATTAACGCGTAAGCGTAGATTTAATCCGTCATAGAAATCATTCTAAATTGATTGAAGGAAGCTTATGTGCCATAACTGATTTGTCACTAGGAGCAAATTTCATCTTCTTGTATTTTATATGGCGTGTGGTGGGATGATTTTCACAAAAATCGCAAAATTTTCTAAAGAAATTTCGTTCTTTTTATGATTAAATTAAATTTTTTTTCATGTTATTACTGCTCCATAGTCCCTAAACGGCAGTCGGAATTTTCAGGGCTTCGCCCTGATACGAGCAGTCTTGTTTATGCTTTGCAGATCATCCCGCAAAACAAAATTATTCCAAATTGAATTGAGGCTAGCTAATCAGATCAGTCGTATTATTTTCATACGACTAAACATTTCACAGTTTGATTTTGTCCAAAGTTTATAGGTTTTTAATATTTTCATTTCTCAAAAACTATTTGATATGGATTAAGGGGTAGTCGGAACATCCAGGGCTTTGCCCTGATATACGGGTAGGGTAGTCTTGTTTTGGAGTATGCAGCTCGACTATTGTGTACACGCAAGTGTCGAACAAGTTAATGTGACATTGGCTGTTCAAATCCAGACAGCTCTTTACTTCTTGCTAAAAAAGGTTTCATGAAAGTTTCTTACCAAATTCATGTTAAAAAAAACTTCTTGCAAAACAATGCTCTACTTAGATATTTAGCAAACGCTTTCGCCAAAAACTTTGAAAAAAATTATGCTTTTCTCTTCAGAAATAAAGATTTGTTGGAGCGAGTTATTGAATGAAAGTAAACTCCATCACAATGAAGAAATAAATCAACATGCAAAAAGGGGCTCTCTCATTCCTCTCATATTTGAGTGTCTTTCTGTTAAAAAAAACAATAATTAACATATTGAAGAGAACGACGATAAACAAAAAAATCTGAATTTTCACATCCCGGGTTGACCTCCATAAACCGAAAGTTCTTATCGTACAATTCCATACATCAAGTGTATGGAAAAAGGTTTGACATATAAATTTCGTACAATTTCAAATAATGATTGAAAAAAACTAGAAACTCCATTCTGCGGCTGTTTGATTCTAATAAAACAGCCTTGTAATGAAAAAACCGAGTTTTTTTTGAAAAAAAAAATGCGTATCATACAACTCCCATAAATGAAAATTGTATGATTAGCAATTTTTTGATTTGAAGTAATTTTGAATTAAACCCATTTTTTTCCCACCGCAAATCGAACTTTGTACTCACACCAATATTTTTTAAAAAAATTTTTGGATGCAAAGTTAATTTTTTGTGTGCATAACGTAGTCCTGGATACACTAATTCTGTGTGTTTCCTTTTTGTTGAATAACTTTTTTGAAAAAGGCTGAAAACTCCGACTTTTTTCGAATGGCTTTTTAATGTTTGCCCTCATCAATAACTGATATTTAAAAAAAATGAATTTTGACAAAAATTGCAAAATTTTCTAAAAGAAATTTCGTTCTTTTTATGATTAAATTAAATTTTTTTTCATGTTATTAATGCTCCATAGTCCCTAAACGGCAGTAGTAATTTTCAGGGCTTCGCCCTGATAGAGCAGTCTTGTTTATGCTTTGCAGATCATCCCGCAAAACAAAATTATTCCAAATTGAATTGAGGCTAGCTAATCAGATCAGTCGTATTATTTTCATACGACTAAACATTTCACAGTTTGATTTTGTCCAAAGTTTATAGGTTTTCAATATTTTCATTTCTAAAAAACTATTTGATATGGATTAAGGGGTAGTCGGAACATCCAGGGCTTTGCCTTGATATACGGGTAGGGTAGTCTTGTTTTGGAGTATGCAGCTCGACTATTGTGTGCACGCAAGTGTCGAACAAGTTAATGTGACAATGGCTGTTCAAATCCAGACAGCTCTTTACTTCTTGCTAAAAAAGGTTTCATGAAAGTTTCTTACCAAATTCATGTTAGAAAAAACTTCTTGCAAAAAATGCTCTACTTAGATATTTAGCAAACGCTTTTGGCCAAAAACTTTGAAAAAAATTATGCTTTTCTCTTCAGAAATAAAGATTTGTTGGAGCGAGTTATTGAATGAAAGTAAACTCCATCACAATGAAGAAATAAATCAACATGCAAAAAGGGGCTCTTTCATTCCTCTCATAAGTGAGTGTCTTTCTGTTAAAAAACAATAATTAACATATTGAAGAGAACGACGATAAACAAAAAAATCTGAATTTTCACATCCCGGGTTGACCTCCATAAACCGAAAGTGCGTATCGTACAATTCCATACATCAAGTGTATGGAAAAAGTTTTGACATACAAACTTCGTACAATTTCAAAAAATGGTTGAAAAAAACTAGAAACTCCATTCTGCGGCTGTTTGATTCTAATAAAACAGCCTTGTAATGAAAAAACCGAGTTGTTTTTGAAAAAAAAAAATGCGTATCATACAGTTCCCATAAATGAAAATTGTATGATTAGCAATTTTTTGATTTGAAGTAATTTTGAATTAAACCCATTTTTTTCCAACCGCAAATCGAACTTTGTACTCACACCAATATTTTTTAAAAAAATATTTGGAAGCAAAGTTAATTTTTTGTGTGCATAACGTAGTCCTGGATACACTAATTCTGTGTGTTTCCTTTTTGCTGAATAACTTTTTTGAAAAAGGCTGAAAACTCCGACTTTTTTCGAATGGCTTTTTAATGTTTGCCCTCATCAATAACTGATAATTAAAAAAAACGAATTTTGAAAATAATCATGGTTGAAAATTTTTGGCCAAAATATAAAGTTTGTTATTTTAATTATATCATTTGTGAAAGACAGCGTCAAGACAATTCCGGTTGCTTTCATGCATTATAAATGCAAGACCGTCCAACCTTTGCTGCTTTGAGTAAACCAAGGTCTTTATTACTTGCTTTCGGTTACGAACCATTTTCAGAAATCATTTTTGGAAAAAAAAATTAAAAGTTTTTGTAAATGGAAAAACGCTTGCCATACAGTTTTCATTTATGGAAAAAAGCTTATCATAGAGATTTCATACAGTTTTCTGTACGTATGGAATTGTTTGCTAAGAAATTTTTTTTATATGGAAATTGTATGATAAGAAGTTTTGGTCAACCCGGGATCGTATGATATTCCACATTTAGCCATGTTATTACATATAATAACTATGAAACAAATTATTTTAACATGACGGGAGGCGAAGTGGAAAAAGGCAGCAGCATGTTCTAAAAGTTAAGAAAAAGATACTCGGGGTTTTTTTGTGGTGTCGGACATCAGGCCGACTGGACGTCACGCCAAATCGCAGTATCAGTCGCGCGTTTTGAATCACTAAAAACTTTTTTTGGAAAAATTTCCATATTTCAGCTTTCTTTTATATTATTGCCTTTTTCATACACTTTGACCCTTTAATTGAAGTTCAGGAATTATCAGAAAAAAAATTGATGTTAGAGCAATTTTTTCTTTTGTATAGTTTATGCGTTTCAAAATTTGGCTGATTTAACTAGCGGATGCATCCTTGAATATTGCATTGTTACGCATAACCACCATCACGAATTAAATTTGCTCGATTTTATAAAACCATAAGATTACAAAAGTTCCAAAATGGTTGGCTATATTTCGGCCTCAAGTGCCTTCGGCTTCAAAAACAATCAGCCTACTGTCCTAGACATGATTTTTTGAGTGCACATAGTCTTTCAAATTCATACAAAACTTTTTAAAGGGTTTGACTTCCATTTATGCCAGAGTACTCAAATTTCTCTTTGAATGATCCACCAACATGTCTATATTACCATGAAAAAAATATTGTGAGATTTTACTTCTTCAAAAACTTCCAGTATTTCAGGATGTAAAGACGCCAATGTGTTTTCATATTAGAAAAAGTGAGTTTTTTATTGAAAAAAATTATATTTATTATAATTGTTACAAGATAAAAACCGCCGATAAAAGTGATTTAAACTTACCTTTCTGATCTCATCAATTACGACATACTAGTAATCGTTAATATAAGCGTTGGAAACAAGCAAAGTTGAAAGAAATCGGCAGATAAACATCAGGTAAAGGTAAACGAGAAAGAATAAAGAAAGTTGGTAATATGTTTTCAATCCCGTCGGATGCGATATCCATTTTCCATGAGCGAAGAATGTTAAAAGTGAGGATAAGAAAAAAGCGTTAACTGTATTTATTATAACATAAAACTGCGCATAGATAATTTTATTATTTTTTTTATTTTCAGTCATACATACCTAATGTGTAGTCGATGAAATATGACAACAGATACACGGAGCTGGGGTAAAAGAAATCTTAAGCCTACAGTAGGGCCACTTTTGGTGAAAAGTGCGTTCTAGCCCGAAACAGCACCCTATGCTGTGTAACGTCTTATTCCATACACATGGTTAAGTTAACCTCTAATATAATTTTTTTCTTATACTCCCATCCACTGTTGTGACATTGGTATGTCCTATCGACGCATAGAGAAGTAAAATAAGAGAAAAAAATGTGCGATTGGTGGTTGCATATATTTTGTGCACCATCTTATTTTTATATCCCATCACTGGGACAAAAATATTTAATTTTGCAGCTTCGACTTATAAACTATTGCTCGCTATTATACCTTTCCATTTTAAGTAGTACTCATAGATGCATGTAGTGTTAAGCAGAACAAAATTTATCAATTCAGTGGGAAATGTTTCGTTTATCTTATCATAATTCAGGTCCATTTTCCTAAGCAGGTTCAAAAACTGCAGAAAGAATAATTGCTGCAACTGTATTTCAGAGCCAGTCAACCGATGTCGTTGCCAACCATGGTTATGAAAAAATGAATTATTTTACTTTTAAGCGATGTCAGACAAATCCCCATAGCCTTAAACTCGTTACTTAAATTATAACTGACTCTTGAGAACATAATAATCAGGCAAAATTACCTAAACTTAGTCAAGTAAATCAGACTTACTTTTTAAAAGTATTTTTGTCATTACTGTGAGAAATGGAGAAATGTTATAAGACGACCTTGCCCTCTAACTAAGAATCATAGACATAATAATGAATTTAGAAAAGAGATACAGAGATGCAGAGATACAGAGATACACACACACACACACACACACAGAGAGAGAGAGAGAGAGAGAGAGAGAGAGAGAGAGAGAGAAAGACACACAGAGAGAGAGAGAGAGAGAGAGAGAGAGAGAGAGAGATGAGAGAGAGAGAGAGAGAGAGAGATCATAACGTAAAATAAATACGGTACTGACAAGTAGTATTTTTATCTCAGAAATCAAAGCATCAACTTAGATTATTTTACCGACCTATCATAGTAGCAGGAGCTAGTTATTCTAACCAAAAACGAGTGTGTCAACCATTAAAGACACACAATTAGAAAAAAGATAAAAAAAGAGGAAGGTCATCGAAAAAGTATGATCAAAAAGATCAACACCTAAACCCAACAAGTACGATGTACTAGAAGACATTGAGAGCAATACGATCACAATAAAATAGCAAAGGTTTCAAAGACGAACTTTACAAGAAACCAAATTTCGGCCCTCAAGTGAATGTGTCCACAAGTGATTCTACCAGTAATTAAATAGTGGATGGCACAGAGAATGCAAAAGTGAACAAAACAAAGAGCCAAAACCATAGAACCCAACTTGAAATTGTTAAAAACTCAGATTGAAGAGAAGACAACACAACCTCAGAAATTAGCCCAACGAAATGAATTAATGGAAGAATCACAGCCACAGTTGTTCGCACCCATCAGTGTACAAAGATCATTTAAAAGGAAAGAAATGCAGGTCCCGCTGTTGAGGACGAACTCCCTTGATAAATATACCCAAAGAAAAAAATCAGTGGTGGAGAGGGTTTGTACAGATTGACGTGAAGATTGAAGCAGCACACATCCGAATGAACGGGTTTCAGTACCCAAAAAAAATGAGATAGCAGTTTCTTTGCCAAAAATTATATCATATAATAATGAAGGTTAGATAATCTCATACGAATAATGGATGAAAAAATGCTCAAGAACACGTTTTTAAAAAGTCACAGTATTATCAAAAATGAAGAACATGTGAAGAACAAATGATGTATCCTGCGACCAATACATCAATAATATGAAGTATTATCGTGTTCCAACCTAGATAACTACTCACGTGCTCCAACCTAGATAAAATTACATAAAGGAACATAGAAAGTGATGCCAATTGTGCTCGAACATATGACGAGACGATTCACAAACACTACTGAACAAACAGCAGGGGATAATATGAACAATAGAGGATCTAATAGAAGTCGAGGAGCGGTAGCTATAAAGGGGAGAGTATCAATCAAGGCTACAATTGTGGATTAGAGGGAAACTTCGCCATGGATTGCAGAACTCCGAAGCAGAAAAGACTAAACTTTAGGAGTCGACAGAGGCCTCATAACAAGCAATTAAAGAACAGATAGAAGGTTGATCAATAATATATTGCACACGGGAATAGATATCTACAGATCAATTATTTTTTTTGAAAAAAATTAACAATAACAAAAAAAGAACTATCAAAACAATTTGAACACTTTGATGGAAAATAAGACCGCATTGAGAAAAGAAACTGAATAAGATTTAGACAAATTTCCCTGGTGGTGCGTGAAGACATTTTTTCTTCAGATAAAATTACCACAGAAAAAGAATAGAACGATAGAAACTCAAAATGTCTCAGATTTATAAATGACTCAAGGGCAGCGAAAACAACGATATTTTAAAGATGCTTCACAGATAATGGAAAATTAATTGATACCAATGAAGGGTGTGACTTACAAAACCAAAAACAAGAAAGTGAGCAAAGTTTCAATTTCGGCAGAGGGATCCAATCAAAACCATATGTCCTATACATTAAGCAGAAACTGAATTCGAAAAACTTTTGTCGCCTAAATAAAATGGACCTAAAGTATATCGCGGACTGACACATCAGATTTGATCTTACTTCTCATTGAAAATTAAAAACTTTTTTTTGATAACTCAATAGACAGGATCGTAAGAACAAATCAATGAAATGAATCAGAAAGTTGTAGGCTTGTGCATTGAATAAACAAAATTATAAAAGAGCGAACAGCACCAACAAACTCTCTTTTCTAAAAAGTATCGACTTTAACCAGAGCGTTGCGCTATATCGATTCGAATGCAAAGACTCTAAACAAAACAAAAAATAACCAGCTTACACATGATTGATGAATTTTCACGACCGAGTGTTGGATCATTCACTCCGTCAAAAGAACCAAGAGCTGTTATGAATGCGATAAGTTTGAATTGGTTTAATAAAATTGGCCCGCTGCCATATCATTCCTGCACGACCTTGAGAGATAGAAATTTTTTTTTGATGTTCTCACTTTACTAATGAATTCAAGTTTTGGATGCATAATCAAAACAGCAGCAATATATGCGTTTTTTTCAATCGGTTAGTAGAAAGACACAACGGTATGCTCAAAAACATTATGAAAAGCCGTAAAAAAGACCACAATTTGTTAGAAAGTCTTTATAAAAATTGTTTGCATATGCCATCAAGACAAATAAAAATGACGCCTATGGACGTAAATGGTGTGTCACCATTGCAGAGATTGTACGGATTAACTTCTGCAACCAACATACTGAACCAAAAAAAACTCCAAACTGTTGCGACGTTGAAAATAAATTTTACGACGTTGAACTGTGTTGCGACGTTGAACTGAAAGAAATTTTAGTTGTGATTTTAACAGATATAAAGAAAACTAAATGATCAAAACAAAATTGTGAAAAAAAAGAACGAACAAAAAATTAGCTAATCATACCAGGCTTGCGATTTAATCTTTTTATACAATAAATTTTTCCATTTTACTTGAATACCTAACAAATTCTCAAATCTGCGAAAAACATTTAAAAACAGAACATGAGTAGGTGATTGTGATGAATAAAATATCAACAAGAGATTAACCACAAATTAGAGACGAGACGAGACACCAAATCGAAAAGGAAGCTATCATTTTTTTTTACCACAATGAGAATATGGGGATATGAATTTGTGAGAAAAAGAGATGAAAATAGCGGAGAAAATCGAACTGCAGACAATGATTACAAAACAAGGCAGAGAAATAACAGTAAACCGCCTTTAGAAGACAAAACAGCAAACAGAAGACGAGACCCAGAAGGAGCAGCAAAGAAGACCCACGCAACTATACCGGATCAGGAATAAGACAGTACAGATCTGAAATAACCAAGACGGAAACAGAAAGGGGTAACAAAAGAAGTTAAAAAAACTCCGAGAAAATCGACTGACCAGAGACTACAAAAAAACAGCTAGAGACAAACAGCAAGTGCAAGAAGCAGAACCAAAAAACCATGGAGTGAACTCGTATGCTGGAGGACTTGTAAAAAGACCAAACAGAAAGACCAGACCAGTTGAAGACGAGATACAATACGGAGGGTATCCACTGGCGATGAGACTAAAGTGAAGCGGATCAGGTGAGACGAGAAGAACTTCAATTAACCACTAATCAAAGGGCTGAAAAGAAAACGCAAAACGTACCAGATACGGCGAACATATTCGCTCGGGGATACCCACAATTGTCGCAGCCACGTAACCAGCTACGAAGGAGAAGCTCGATATGTGCTGGAAAACTTTTGAGATCGCAAGACAGTAGGAACTATAGGGGTGGAAATTATACCAAGTGATCAAAGAAGTGTTCCAGCCAGCAAAGTAATCAACAGTGAGCACAACGTTCTCAAAAGTACATTTTTGGACACCTGGAAATTGCGAAGAATGGCGCCAGGGAACCAAAGAGTAGACTGACGACCAGAGACTATATGGAGAAGAAAGAAAATCAATTTTTAGACATTTACGCTCCAACGATCTCCAAAACTGCCTTCTATTTTGCCGCAGATTTAATATCGCTCAAAGAAGTTGACTATTTTGCTCTTTGGACTTAAGTTAAAGTTTTCTGCAGTCGAACAGCATTTGTCGACCAGTTTATATTTCCGCACCAAGAGAAGCTGGATCATGGATAGAAACCTGGATGGAAAATGATTATGGCTGCGTACGGACTAGCAGATAGAGCAGTTGACTGTTATACAACCAAGGAATGCAGTATAATCTATTGCCTTTCTCAGTAACAAGGCAACAACATAAGGTTGCTATCGCTATAAGTAGACGATTTGATATTTGCAGGAACTGAGGAATATCACGCTAAGGTAAAGATAGCACTGCAAGAATTGAAGGCAGGGCCCATGAAAAAAGCAAGTTTCGAATTTATGGAAATGAAAATCAGCACAGCGACGGACCGGGAAAATAGACATTATAGACGAAAACTTCTTTCAGCAAGAGAAATCAGTGGAATACACGGAATTGTCGGCAATCATGAAATGGATATAAGCTCAGAACAATTCACACTAGCGCGAGGTCCAATAAGACAACTACGATGGAAAACTACGATATCTAGACCTGACTTAGCGAAAAGACTGAAGGACTCTCTGTCATTACCTAACACCAGGGCACACTTCGTAATTGTACGGAAATTAAAATCAATAGTGAAGAGCTACTAATCACGGAGACAACAACAAAAGATCATGCTGAGAACAAGTACGGTCACTTCAGAAATAGAAATGTACAAGGATCCCAGCTACAAAGAAAAGCAACATTGGCTAGTCGGAATAATCCACCAAAAGATTCAGTGTCAGTGGCTGTTATTCACTAGTCCATGAAGCATAACTCCACGCAATGAGAACCGCAACTGACAAAATAGACAAAAATGTAATCCACAACAACGGCCTATCACAGGCTCTTACCGAAAATGAGTATTAACAGAGTCTCAGTGTGAGAACAGCCGTATACTGTCTTGAAAACAAAGTACTCAAGAGTAGTTCTCGCCAAAAACAAATAGCCTACAGAGAACCGCTGAGTTGTGCTCTGCTTTGACACAGAAAATCAAATTGCAGAAAATTTGATCAAATCCACAAAAGATGATGAGCTGATCGACGGCATGATGTACGATTATTTTTAATACACACCAAAACTTGGCCGGACATTTATTATCAGAATGATGGACCCAATCAGAACTTACAATACAGAGGAAGTGAACTCTGAATAGGATTACCAAGAATTCTCAGACAAATAGGAGGGGAATATGCCACCAGTGACCGCAGTAAAGAGCAGTGGAAGAATAAAAAAAATAAAAACAGAAGTAGGCAAATCAAATTGACGGAAAGCTCAACGATGAGATCAAGTGAAGAAACTTCTACAAATGTTTATGATGGAACGACGTGGACAACATTTATGACAGAAACCACAACAGACATGACGAGAGAGAAGACAAAGACAGCGAGACACAGGAACAGAAGGACACTGAAAACGGCAATCAGGAGATAAGCGAAACGAATAACTATGAAGTGAACTTGAAAGCACCATTGAAAACAAGATAAAGGATGAAGTCAGAAGCAGCTAAGAACACCTGAAGCCAAAACCAATTTTTTGGATCCTTTAGATCTGTGGATTATGTCACTAAATTTTTTGGACGTATGTTGAGACATTATATTTTGTTTCAGTGATGCAGTTTTGTGTAAACTTATTTGTCAAATGAACACCCGGGATTGTAATCTCACTCCTCCTAAGAGGCGGGGGAATATGAGAAATTTTGTTGGAGAACATTGACCTCTAAATTGATTCTTAGACATCTGCGACATCTGAGAGAGGGAGAGATCTTAAGGTGAATTAAATACCTTACTGACAAATAGTCTGTTTCTTAGGATTCATAGCATTGGTGTAGATTATTTTTCAGACCTATCGATTACCGTATATTTATTCGAAGGTTGGATGATTTTGATATTTAACTTACTTGATAACCTAATTTAGATTGATTATAAATTGACACTGTACGTTTACAAAAAATCTTACAAAAATTTGACGCTCTACGTTTACGTGATTTTTTTCTTTAAAATTTGTCTCTTGGGTTTTTAAAAATTAATCAACTAATGTTTGTCGGTTAAGTGGTAGAAATATGTGCTAAAAAACAGGACAGCCTTATGGCTAGAGGCAAAGGAAGACGAGCAAAATTTCGGGTAGGCAACCAAACTGTCGAGTGGGCCGTGGCTGAGGCTGAATGCAGGGTTTGATGTTTTTTCCCATTGCAGATTATTCGTTCAAATTTTTTTGTTATTACTTCCGCAACAAAAGTAACTTTATATGTGTGCTGGGGTTGTTTTTTTGTTCTTCAGACTTTTTAACAAACAAATTTTGACGAAACTTTTTATTTTATTTCAAATTTGTTAGGTTGAGCTTGAACTTGAATAGATATTTCTTCTGTGATCAATTTTTGTCAAATTATGGGGCTTAAAGATTGCCATTTTAGCCAATTTGCGACAATTAATGCGCGACGTATTTCGCGCTATTAACGCGTAAGCGGAAATTTAATCTGTCTTAGACGTCTTTCCAATTTGGTTGAAGTAAGCTTCTTTGCCATAATTGATTTGTTACTAAGTGCTAGATCTATCACTTTGTGATATATATGCCGAGTGGGGGATGAACTTCACAAAACATCTCAAAATTAAGAGAAAAATTTTTTTTTCTGACAAATAGTTTGTCTAGGTTATTGCTGCTCCATAGACCTTAAAGGCAGTCGGATACGAGCACTGATGTTTTTCCGTTTTTTGTAATGAAAGTGACAAAACATTTGTGCAAGGAGTGGGTTTTTTCTTCAGACAATTTTCGATTTGCTTACTAGCTATTTTTGACCGAGTTTTTTTAAATATTTTTCAAAAAATATTGTTGTCCTGAGCCTCAAATGGAAAAATTTTTCTACCTGTGATCTTTATTTATAAAGTTGAGGGGGTTTAAATATTGCTTTTTGGCCATTGTCGGACAATTAACGCGCGATAAAACTCGCTCTATTAATACGTAAGCGGAGATTTAACCGGTCTTATAAATCGTTCCAAATTAGTTGAAGGAGGTTTATTTGCTAAAATTGATTTGTTTCCAGGAGCAAACTTTATTACTCAGCCTCAGCGTGATGAGGAGGACCTCCGTTCAAAGCTGTCTCTCCAGGTTCGGCGGCGAGATTGGTCTGAACCTTCGAGGAAAAAGACTCGGCTCCTCGGTAGCCCTTCGTCAGAGCGTCTCTCAAAAGGTTGGAGAGAGTGGAAACCTAGCAGAAGTCCATCAACCACCAAAATTGTTCCGTTCTCTTCAGCCGATACCTCTTCTCCCAAGCAGTCTCCCTAGAAGCTTGTATGCCCATCTTCGTAGTGTATGAGCCAAAGCAAGCTTAATTGAAGAAAGAAAATGTGTTTGTTAACATTCAGTCATTCAAGTGTTAAATTTAGTCTCTATCCTTATTCATAACTAACCGCCATTTCAAAGTCATTAAATGTCAGGGCAAAACAAAATGCTCGTATCAAGGCGAAGCACTGAATATTCCGACTGCGATTTAAGGTTTATGGAACAGTAATAACATAAATATCATTACCAAATTAAATGTAAAAAATTAAAATGAAAATTTTGTTCCGATTTTCGATACGAAAGTTACGGAATATTTGTGCTCGGGGTGGGTTTCTTTTTTCTTCAACAAATTTCGATAATTTAACTAGCAATTTTTGACGGAGTTTTTGTAAATATTATTCAAAAAATATTGTTCTCCTGAGCCTCAAATGGAAGAGATTTTCTACCTGTGATCTTTATTTATAAAGTTGTGGGGGTTTAAATATTGCTTTTTAGGCCATCTTGGGACAATTAACGCGCGATAAAACTCGCTCTTTTAATGCGTAAGCGGAGATTTAACCGGTCTTATAAATCGTTCCAAATTAGTTGAAGGATGCTTTTTTGCCATAATATGAGCAAATTTTGTCACTTTGTAGATTATATGGCGTGTGGGGTGAAGTTTTCAACAAAAAAGTCTCAAATTAAAAAAAAAACTCCTTTTATTTTATATCAATTTTTTGTTTCCATGTCATTTTTGCTCTTTAGACCTAAAAGGCAGTCGGAACATTCAGGGCTATTGAAAAAAAACGGAACATTGATGCCCATTGTGATTTTTTTTATTCAGTCAATTTTCACCGTTCGAAATAACATTTTTTAACAAAAACTTTTTACACCCCATTGAAAAAATTGACTTCTTGTGTTCATATGTAAGTAGGTATTTTACCTCCGACTATTTTTAAAAAAGTCCTGGGGGTTTGATAATTGCCAAATTTGCCATGTTTTGGACTAAATTATGCGCGCTTTGAAGATTTTTTTCATGAAGATGAGAGCGTAACGCGAATTATTTATGCGTGGCGAATTATCCCGCACAACAAAATAGTTCCAAATTGAACTGAAGCTAGCTAATTGGTCGTATTAACTTCCAACGACTCAAAATTTTACACTTTGATTTTGTTCAAAATGTACAGGTTTTCAATTTTTTTCCCAAAAACATTTCGATATGAATTAAGGGACAGTCGGAACATTCAGGGCTTTGCCCTGATATATGAGCAGTCTTGTTACACTTTGCATTCAAACTGTATTGTTTGTACAAATCCGCATGTACCGCTACCTCCAACAACCTTCAGCAGCAATTACTCAGCAATTGAGAAATACTTCGACGAATTAAATTCCCGACGAAAAAGACATCAAGATCGTCCAGTAACCACCGCTTCTACTTACGACAGCAAATTTCTTTTTAAGCCATTGGTTAAGCAAAATGTAGCTCACAGTAATCCTCAACAGCTCAGGCAATCAATATGTCAAGCAAACATCCGTGGTTCTCCAGCAAAGAAACAACATTTTGAATTGGTCAACTCATGAAATTAACCACCAGTAGTAATCAAAAGCAACTTTTTGTTTTCATTGCGTCAACACCGGCACGAAACCAATGAAATGACTGAAAAAAAGCGGCTAAGCCCAAAAAATTCTATGAAATTTTTCCATTTGCTGGTAATTCATTGCAGTGACTTGAATCGTTTCGCCATTTTAAATAGTTTTGCTAAAGTTGATTAGTCAAATGGACATACCTGAAAACCTTTTTCAACAAAAGCAACAAAAAAACAACAACATGATAACAAAACGGCCAATTTTTTTCTTCCTTTTGGTACAAGGTGAGCGGTGGTGAAGTGGTTACGTCTAATCGAAAGGTTGGATATTGGAGGCCCACCATGATCCGTGCTCGTTGCTTGAGGGTGAAGCAACACTAACCAGCCCAGAAAAATAACCAAAAAAATGCATGTAGTTCTTAAGCAGGGGCACAAAAGCGGTTCGCGGTGACGTTTCCCTTGTGTATAAATAGTCTTACAAATATACAAATATACACATTTTCTGTTGGAATGTCAGAATGTTTTCCTGGGTTACTTTGTTCTAGCTACTTCTTTAAAGGAATACTTTCAACTGAAAACCAAATCCTCTTTTTGAATGCTTTATGCGTCGCTGCGTCTATTAAAATTTCCTAAAAACGCCTTGTGAATCATCTTTGTGAAAATGGAAAAAATTCTAGGTATGCGCTTGGTTGATTACGTAATGTCGGTAAGCCCTTATGTTCAGGCTGCGAGTGGTTTTTTCAACTTCAAAATCCCAAAAGCAGAATGGTTTTTTTCAATTTTGAGTTAAGACCGAGGTGGTTAACTCATAGAGTAATTTCGGATAGGGTACACCGTCTGCTCGTCACGCTATCTTATTTTCGGCCGGATAGATTCGTGCAACTTCTTAGTCTAATACCGATCCTAATCTTACTCTTATACTATCTAGTCTCAGGTTGTTTAACTAGTCTCTGCTAGGCTCAATAGATCTAGGGTATACTGGTTTATTGCGGCTGCTGGAGTTCTCTTGGAGAGTCAACTAATTTGTAAGTTAAATTCAAATCTCTCTGGTGCTGAAATTACAAGTAATTTCAGCACTTACAAATAAGTGGGTTGTTAGTTAGATGGATCATGATTGGTTAATATTAAATACTTTACAGTGGTAAAATATCTAATTTATCCAATCATAAAATGTAGTTTAGATCAGGTTCCACCCATCCGGGTTTTACAGAGTTTTTTAGAATAGTCTTTCTGCAATTCAAAGGATGGATGATGGACGTTTGGTATTTGGCGAACATCATAATTCTTCTGGGTTCTCTTGTTAGAGAAGTTCCAGGTTCAATCGCTGTGTCTTCTCATGACAACGACTGGGTTTTCGCAACAAACTCAAATCTGATTTCAGAATGGTTGGCTATGACAGGTTTTTCTGTTCCATGTAGAGAACTTCTTTTGGGTTGACCTTGTCTGGGAATGGCGTGGAGATTGTGCGTGGAGGGGATGCCTGGTTACTCGGATCTGTACGTATACTTGAACATCGAGGTGGTCATTGTTCTAGTTCAATGAAGTCCTTTTCTGCGAAGTCAAGTCGTACTCTAAATCGTTTGAGTTGTGATTGTGGGCGGCATGTTGATTGTGGTTGGCCATTCTTTTTCGAGTGTAGTGGGGTCATTTTGTCTTTGGATGTTCTTCTTTGGTGTTGTATGCTGATCTATATACTGCAAGATATAATTTACATTTTATAAAATTTTTATTAGTTTGGTGTTTTAATTATGATTTTGGTTAGTTGTTTTCACAAAAGCTTTCTGTTTTAGTTCAGTTATTTTGAAGAGTTACTCACCCTTGAGTACCTCTTATTAAAAATAGAAGTGTGGTCACAAAGCGTGGATGTAGCGCGGTGGGTTAGGCCGGCTATAGAGCATGCTCAGGACGTCCTCTCTGGTGGGTTAGGCCAGGAGTGGGAGTATGATTTCGTGCGTTTTCTGTGAGAGGTCCTGTTATGTGATAACTTTTTATGTTGGGTTTATTGTGGATTTTCTTATGTTTCGTTGGTTGTGTCCTTTTTTCAAAAATCAAATTGTTTTTGGTATGGGTTTGTTGTGTTTTATTATTTCTTTCTTAGACTTTATAATAGTCTTCAAAAGAATAAATTATCCAGTTTTAAACTGGGTTAATCCGGTTTGGGTACCGTTGGTTTCCTTTTCTTAGTCATGCTGTTATTCTATGTGTTGTGGTGTTTAGTAAGCTGCATTGGTTAGTTTTGTTTAGTATAAAACTCCTTTCCAACCGGGTTAAAGGAAAGTTCGAAACTTGTTATCGTGTGTTAGAGTTGTTGAGAGTGAAAGCTTGAAACTGAAATTCATTATTTTAAACAATTCTTCGTGGGCGAGCTGTGCGAGTATGGATAGAATTCTTGTGCGAGTGAATGGAAATATTAAAAGGTTAGTACTGCATTTTCGAATTATCAATTTACTACATAGAATTTCAATTTCACTGCTAGTTTTGGGGAAAATTAAGTTACAAATTTTTATCATTGTTAGAATTACTGCTTTTAGGGAAATAATTTATGAATTAATTTACTACATTGGTATGAATTTTATTTAATTTAGCTGGTGCAAAAGATTATTAGAGTTTGGAACAATTTGAAGAAGTTTTCTGTTTTTTATTTTTCTTTTGTGTATTTTGCAGATGATCGTGAGATGAAGGTTAAAAATCAAAATGAGACATGGATAAAGAATGGTTAGTTTTTTAATTTGAATTTATTAGTTAAGAATATGATAATTTATACTTACCTGTTAGTCGTCGGGGAAAAAACCGTGGGGGAAGATGTCGTGTATTATGTCGGAATTAGTTAGTATTTTTGCTAGTATGCGAATGATGTTTTTAGTTTGAAGCAGTGGCCAAAGCAATTGAAGTGCTTTAATGGTTTTTAGTTCTTCAGTGCCAACTGCAAAATCATAAGGTGTGTTTTGGATGAGATTATATAATTTGTGATTGTATTTAGTGTTGTGGATGAATTCTAATATTGGGATTTCTATAGGTTGAATAAATTCATGTGGGATAAGGAAGGTTCTGGATTCTTCTGCGTTGAAGGTCTTTGTGATGGGACAAAAAATATACATTTGGGTTATGGGATCATAATTGCGAAGAATACCGTGAAGGTTAGTATCTTTGATGCAATATGTGAAGTTAAGAAAAAATGGTGAAGTGTACTTAGAGTTAATAAATTGAAAACGGTGGTGTGGTTGTCTTGATGGAGTGTGTAGATCAAAGTGATTTTGTATGAAGCGATAATATGTATATGTGTGGGTTTGTTTAGTGCGTAACATAATATCGTGTGAGCAGTGCAAATCTCTTTCATGTGGTGCAAGGAAATGAAAGGTTAGTGAAAATAATTGAAATTTTTCTTTAAAACTTTCGTAAGATTGTGTGTCGGTTAGTGCTTCAGAAATGATGTGATCGAATTTGCGATCAAATATATTGAGTGTAAATACATATGGTGTTTTGATGAAAAATTTTTCTGTGATTTGTGGGTTAGCGAAACGGTCATCATCTAAAAATTGGTCTTGGTTAGTTCGGATGATGTTGTGATTGTAATATTCTAGCGTGTATTCGTTAGCTCGGGGTGCAGTGTATGTTTTGAGTGATTTTTTATATTCTATATAAGTAAATTGTATATGTGTTAGTGGTGTGGTGAGTCGATATAGCATATCTTTATTTCTTTCTATATCGATGTGAGTATTCGATAAAGGTAGGCAAAGGGGATTAGTAAAATGATAATATGATGTCCAATGAAGTGTAGGCATTAAAACTTGTTCATCTACAAAATTACGTGTGTCGTTAGTGTCGTTAGGGGTGTTCAAGGTATACTGTGGAAATGAGGGTAGGGTGATGGCTAAAAAATCTTTCGTGTTAGTGTGATTTGGATGATTAATATATTCACGGGCTGTTCCTGGTTTTGTCGGAAATGGATGGTTCGGGAATTTTCTTTTGAAAGTGCGATAAGCTCTATTAGTGCTATTTGATGATTCGGTGGATGTGGAGGATGGTGCTAATGATGCGGTATAAGCTGAAGAGGGTGTAGGGGTAGGTGGGTTTAATGATTCTATTGTGGATGAAATCTGGTTTATAGTGGAATTTTCAAGGTGGAAGGGTTGTTGTTGTAGGGTGATAAAATTATCTAGTTCCTGGGAGATTTGGGGAGTATCTGGAGAATTGGATGATCGGTCTGAATGAAATGAAGAGTAGGTTGGGGTAACTTGTGAAGCATAAGAGGGTGTAGAAATCGATGGGAGTGGGTTATTTGGCGGGATTGGTTGAAAAGGGGGTTTTGAAAAAACTGAGGGGTTGGTTTGAAAATTATTGGATGGAGATGGTTCAGAGTCTGCAAATTCATCAGGGGTTTCAATATCTGGGTTATTGAGTTGTGAGATGGAGTATAAAACTGAGATATGTGAGTTAGTGTCTGAATTCATGCCTGATGTTACATTATTGGTTGGGAAATCGGGTGGCGGGAAAGCAAAAAGTGGAATTATTGTAATTGGAGTGTTGAGATTGGTTGGGTGGGAATTTGAGCGGTGTAGGGATTCAAGTTGTCGGCTCATCGTGGGCTAAAAAAATTATTATTTTGAGACTGAAAAGCGGTGGTATGGGGTTGTTCTATAATTTGTTCATATGTATTTTCATCTAGTGGATGGTGTGTCATTATATGTTGAATGGGACTTTGTGATATGGTTGGTCTAAAAGTTGGATTATGTGTTATTGCTAAATTTCGAAATTTTCGTGGGACTAGTGATAGTGGATGGTTATGTGGTAGGGGTGGTAACTGTGGTGCTGTAGGCGTTATGTCTACATTGTTATGTTCTTCGTCGTATGTGTTCTGTCTTGTTGCTATTTTTGTGTTGTATTCTTTTATTTGTGCGTCTAAAAGAATTTTGTTTATTGATGATGAAAAAATTCCAAAAAATCCTGCAAATAGTATGCGTGCTACACTTGCTTGTGTATTTACTTGTGTGTGTATAGCGCATGTATTATAGATTCCTTTTAAAAGCGAAAAAAGAAATCCTATAAAGTTAAACATTGCGTATAAAATAGTCAATTTTTCTAAGATGTAGTAGGGCCATCCTAGAAAATCGAGAATTTCATTTTTAAGGGTGACAAAACTGAAAATATTTATAGATGAAATATCTTGTGGTCTGTATTTTTCACCGTTTAGATATATATAGTCTTTATTGTCTTTAAAATATCCGCTATAGTCTTGTGTATAAATATCTGCAAATCCTGCTGTTTCGGCAAGTTTGCGTAAGTTTTGGTCAATTGATTGTCTTTGTATAGTGTCCATTTAAGTTAATAATTCTTGGAATTGTTGTGTTCTAATATGATGTTGGATATCGGATTTTGAATATATTCCAATTGATTGTAGGTCAATATTTGGGTTTCGAGCAATAGCTCTGATGCTTTCAGGTGAAAATTTTTTGAGTGATTGCATTAATGTGGGATATGGGGTAAGAAGGTAATATTTATCTTCATCAGGGTTCAGTTGAACTACATTGTGGCTATTTTCTGATCCACATGGGACTGCGGTATCCCAAAAATAGGTTCGTCTTGAAAGCGTGTCAACGAAATGTACTTTATTCTTATAAAAGATAGGGATTCTTTTATAGCATCGTTTATCTTCAAAAACATATAGTGGTGATACTTTTTTGGTACAGGTATAAAACCATAAAATTTTTCCTTCGTAGTCTAAAAAATTTGATCTATTTCCTGATAGTAAATATCCTGCGTAGGGTATTTTTAATACTGCTAGTGCAAGTGATTGTAGGATTTGTGTCCTTTCTAATTCGCATAGTTGGTGAAGTGTTTCTAATTCAGATAGTGACATTTCTTGAAAAATTCGGCTAATTGTGTAGTCTAATTTCATATCTAGGTGAATATCATAGTGGATTTTACCGAAATATGTACTATTCATTAGTGATAGTTCTTGTAAACGTGTGCTTCTAGTGTCATAGGGCTTTAGATGTCCACCAGGTTGATTTTTACTTTTTTGAAAATCAACTGGTATATATGATGTTCCTTCGTTTATAGGGTGACTTGTGGCGTATGGGTCGATTTTTACTTTTCCAGTGGTCATGTCGAATCCTTTTTCGTATTCAACTAATATCTCGGAGTATTGTGTTTTGTGGAGTGGATTTCTGTATTTACATGCAAGTTCTGTTTCTTGATATATTTGAAAACGTGTCAATTTATTTTCCATATTGTCTATGTTTCTAGAATTAGAACTTTGTCTTCGTGATGGATGGACTTGTTCATATGGAATTGATTGTATAAAATATTTTTCGTGAAATTTTATCATACGAGCGTGTATTTTTGCTACTTGAAATGTTGTACATGTGTCTTCGGGGAACCAAACAATTGTTGCTTGTGTTCGTGTTGTAGGGTCACAATAGCCTTGGTCGTTTTTACAAGGTAATCTTATTCCTTGATAGATCATTGTGTTGTCTGATAAATCGCGTGTGAGTTGTATTTTTTCGAGTTGTATTTTCCAATCGAAAAACATGATTTCTTGATATCCTTTATTTTTTGTGTCTGCTTTGCAGTTTGATGGGTCATTTATACCAATGTGTGGTATCCAGTGTTTATCGTGTATATCATAAGTTAATCTTCCGTGTGCGCCGTTGTATGGGTATTTTTCATCTAATTTTATATGTCCTTGATATCTTTCAAGTTCTGCTTGATGTACAGAATCTGCAAAAACTTGGAAATATACTAATTTTCTATCTGTGTTTTTACTTCTTGTGATATTGAGTCTTAGTAACTCGTTTTTACAATCTTCGGGATTGAGATGTAGAAGTCGTTCGATATTACTTTGGTAGAATGATTCGTGGTCAAGTCGGTTTTTATTTCCATTTGAGACTTGTGAACAATGTACTTTCTTTTCGGAAAATGTTGCTGTGAATTTATATCCTATAACTGTTGTTGCTCGGGCTTTTGAATAAAGTGTCGCTATTACATTTGTTGTTTCTATAGCTTGTGGTTCTGTTTCGCATTGTGATACTTGATTTATTGCATATTTGTGTAGTGTTTTTTGTTCGTTTTCTTCACAATCGTAATGTGTTACTAATAAATCTTGGGGTCCTGTGCGGGGGGAAGGGTTTATGTTTTCATTGGAGGTTACTAGAAAAAGGAGTTGGAGAAAAATTAAAATTTTTAGAATATACATGTGTATGACAATCCTGAGTATGGGTTATAAAATGTGATGTAACCAATTGTCTTTTTGGTATATCTGTCGTATTTGTATATCACTTCAGTTGTTATAAATGGTGGTGGTAGGGATTGAGCTGTTATATTTGGTGGGTTTAATGGATAGGGATGTTGAGTAATGTTGTTTAATTTAACCGTGATTTCAAATTTTAATTGTAGACTATTTTGTTGGAGTATTTGGATGTTATGATCACGAATGTCTTCGTGAATGTCTTGTCTATATTGCAGTCTATTTAGTGCCCAGTTGTGGAGTCGGTTACTTTCAGGGTGTTGTCCAAATAATGGTGGAGGTGCTGTGAATGTATTCCAGTCTAGTCTTAAAGGAATATTTGTTGATGATTGTTCTCGATATCTAGCGTCGAGGTTATTTGGGAAATTTAAGTTAAAAGGCGGTGGTGAAATCTGGTTTATTGATGGTGTTGATGGTAGTGATAATGTTTCTGGTAGTGATGAGGATGTTGTTGTATCCGTAGAAATATCTATTGGATCATTGATTAAATTTGGTTCACCTTGTGTGAATGAATGTGTTGTCCAGTATGGTAGTCGTGATGTTTGGTTTGTGGGGTTAAAGGGGTTTTCACGGACTTGTTCAGATGTTGGTGTTGAACCTAAGTAATCTGAGGGTAGGCTTGAGGTGCTACGTTGTGAAAGAAGCGTAGGGGTTTCTGGTAATATGCCAATGGGGTTTTCTCGTGTACTTTGTGATGGGGATTGAGGTATATCAAAATGAACTCGGGGAGTTTGAAAATTTCTGTTTCGTCGAGGATGTATAATTTGTCTATTTATTTCGACTGTATTTTGGTTTTGACTAGGATTTCGTATTCTACTTAATTCTTGTGGTAGTGTTGGGTATAAATTATATGTTGGTTTGCTTAGAGGTGCTTGTCGTTGAACTGGTTCTAGTGGTTCAGATAAGCGAGCGTGTCGTTCTTCAAAGGTATATGGGTTATCTTGAAAAGAAATTCGTGTGGATGTTTGGGGGTTTTGGGTAGTTGAAGATGGTGTTGGGTTATTTTGGGATGATGTCGGTGAAGACTGACTGAGTGATTGTTGGTTAGCAATTATTGATGGTTTTTTATTTATTCTTTTAGTGGAAAAATTTATGTTTATTATAGTATTCTTCTAGAAAAAGAAATAGGAGGATTGTTGCTAGGGCGAATTTGATGATTGCTTTCTTTATACATTTGCATATTGTCAAGATGAGGGATGATAGAAATGTTATAAAAATTACAAATAGTAAAAAAATATCTGTTCTACTAAAGATGGTTCGTATCATTTAGATAAGTTTTGTGAATCGTACCTGTGGATATAGTCAATAGCTTTTGAAAGCTGGAGGTATAGTTCAAATATGGAATAGAAAATTTAAAAAATATTGCAAAAAATGATTAAGATTATTACAAAAGATTCAAAGGTATCAAAATAAAATATGATTAAAAGTTTAAATTTCGTTAAAAAGTTTATGAGAATGTTAAGAATTATGTTGACTGGTCGAGAGAAGAGCATTTAAGAAATGGCTTCTCGATCGAATATTTTTTGTTGTTTGAGGCAATTTTCAAGTGTGGTCGAATTATTTATTGGTTTTTTGACAAGTGGGTTGAGTTTTGTGAAAAATTTTTGGGGGCGAATTTTATGGTGATCGGGAGGTCTTCTTTGTCTTTATTTTTATTTGTCAAGTGATCTGGAGTATTTTTGAGATTTTTATACTTTAGGCTAATTAAATTGGTCGTTTTTTTTACTTTAGGCTAATTTAACATATTTGTTTGGGGGGTATTTGAGATCGGAGTTGGGGAAATATTGTTGATCTTTGGGTTATTAGATAAGGGAGGGTTATGATATTATGGTGGTATTTATTTTAGTTGTCAAGTTGGAGTGGTTTGCTTATTTTTGACCTGGAGGACGCAAAGTTATAGTTATAGATATGCCTGGAGTTTAATATCGTTCGTCTAGTTGGAAGGTGACGGATTAGATGAATCCTTTTGGCTAATTTTGAACTAGAATCGTTGCTTGTTTGTCAGCATGTTATTTTGAAAAATGAAAGTTCAAAATATTTCAGAGGTGCAAAGATTATGAAATATAAAATTAAAGCTGTTTTTGAAATTCGACTTTCTTTAATATTTTAGACTGTGGAATGAATGTTTTATAGTTTTTACGTGGTTGATTTCTAAGTCGTGATGACTCTCTATGTTCTGATTTGTCGATTAGTTCTTGGGGTATTATTTTTTCTGTCAGTTTTCTATTTTTTCTTTCTTTTTGAGGTATATTTTGATCTAGCTCTTTTGTATTGTTTTTCGTTATAGTTGATTTTTTATTTTGGTTTTCGAGATGAATGTCATGTTGTTCTTTTGTTTTATTCTCCGTATGTGGTGGGGTATTTTGAATAACTTTTAAACCTGCGAAAGAATATAATTGAGTTAGTTCGCGTAGTGCGTATTCTTTTGGGTAATAAGGTAATAGGTTGTTTCGGTGTTGAACAATTTCTTTTTTGTTTGAGTCGGTAATTTTATATGTGACATCAGTGGGTTTGGCAATTATTTGGTATGGTCCTTTTCGAAGGGGTTGTAATTTTTTAGAGATTCCTTTTTGAGTGTTAAAATTAGGTATTAAAACAAATGTTCCAATTTTTAAATCGGAGGCTGGTGTAAAGCGTGAATTTATTTGTTCATTAATGTTTTGTCTTTGTAACAACTTTTTTGTTACTTTTTGGTAAATTTCATTGTGTTTTTTATCTCTGTTTAAAATCCATTCGGTGTGTGTACCGGAGGCTAATTCAAGAATTTGTGGGTGATGAAAATGATCTTCATCGTGTGTATGTAAAGGTAAGTTGTAACAAATTGATTCTTTATTCGGTTGACAATAACTTTGTGCATTTTTATGAGAGTTTGCTGTAAACATAATTGGTTTGCGTGGCTTTTGATTAAAAACCATTTCATATGGTGACATTTCTAGAGTTGTCGTGATTTGTGAATTATATGCTAAGGGAAATAGTTTTACATCTGCTGACCATTCGGTGTATTTTGTATCATTTCCATTGATGATACATCTAAGATATTCTTGTAGTGAACGGTTCATACCTTCGACTAAGCCGTTTCTCCAAGGTGCGTGAGATGTACGTGGTTTGTGTTTGATGTTATATAAATGACATAGTGTGATAATTTCATTATTTATGAATTCTGTACCGTTGTCTGTAACTAAAATTTCTGGTAGTCCGAATTTGGCTATCCAGTGTTCATAGAGTGTTGTGTAAGCGTAATAAGCGTTACAATGTGGTACTCGGTTAAGTGCTACATAATGTGTAAAAGCGTCAACAATTACCATAATGTAGGAGTTTCCTTCGGATGAGGGTGAAATTGGTCCTTTTGTATCAAATGAAATACGGTGGTTAAAGTACAAACTTTGTCCTTTAAAATCTTGTTTTTGTGCTATTTGTTTTTGATTTGGATAAGGTTTATTTAGCTGACATACTATACAATCATTGCATAGTACTTTTATCCAAATTGGTGCATTTGGAAAATAAAAGTTTTGTATGAATTTTGAATATGTTTTCTCTGATCCAGAGTGTCCTTTAATGTTTTGTGTATGTGAAATATTAAAAGCTATAAGACATACTTAGAGGGAGACAGGGAACTATAGATTCGTTTAATTGGTATTCTAGAAGGTCTGTGTTTCCGTTAATTGTTGTATTATTAAATTTTCGAAAATATCTGAGGAGTATTTTATTTCCTAAAATAGTTGTATCTGCCTTGACGGGTTTAGTTTTATACTTGTGCCATGATTTTAGTTGTCTAATTACTGGGTCAAGATTTTGATATTGTTTCAAAGTATTAATTGTAACTTTATTTGTTGGGGGGAGAGAAATGTTTTCAATTTCTAATTTAGATAAAAGAATTGTATCAAGTGGGTCATGGAGGTCAAAAACTTGATTTATTGTGTATTTTGAATCGTTTGTTTGTGGTCCTGATAAACTTATTTTATCAGTTAGATTTTCTTTTTCAATTAATGGAAAAAGGTCTTTTTTATGCGGGTGTTGTTTTACTCTTTTTTGTTGGGTGTTATTTTTTATCCATTGTGAGTATGGAATTGGTTTGAAAGTTGATGTTCCAAGTAGATCAACTTCGTAGTGGTTATTTTGGCAATCTAAATAAAGTGGAAAGTGTTGTAGGTTATTTATCTGTGATTGTTCAACGTCGGTTTTTACTGCATATTTGCATTCTAGTCGGGGTGATGTTTCGTTTTCTGCAAGGTAAAATTTTATATTTTTGGGTATTTTAACTGTAGTTTTACGTGTAAGTAATTCAGGTGGTGTATTTCGACTTAAAGTGTCTGGTAATGCAAGATTCTTTCCTGCTGTCCAAACTATATGTAAGTTTGGGAATTTCATTAGAATTAATTGAAATCTATAAACTCGGTGATTTGGATTAGATTTTTGTGTAAAGAGAAAAATGATTGGTTTGTGATCTGTGAAAAGAACTGTTGGATGTTTTGATCCAAGTATTAGAAATTCATATTCTGTTAGTGTATATATTATGGCTGTACATTCTCTCATTAGAGTTGAGAGTCGTAGCTCTGCTTGAGTGAATAGTCGAGAATTTGCTGATATAAGGTTCATTTTGTTTGTACCATTGTGTGATTGTAATAATGCTGCGCCGATGCCTAAATTCGAAGCATCGCACATTGCATAGAATGGTTGATTTGGATCTGGAATTGTATTCGAAATTTGTTCAGTTAAGAGTTTTTTAATTTCTTCAAATCGTGCTTGATGTTCTGTGTTCCATTCAAAATTATTTTGTTGTCTAAGTATATTATAAAATGGTCTTAGGTATAATTGCATTTTATAGACATATTTGCTTAAAAAATTCAACATTCCAAGGAATTCTTGGATTTTCTTTTTGTTTGTTGGTGGTTGGAGTTTTTGAATAGCATTAATGCGTGATTTTAATGGAGTGATTGTTTTTCTTTCTATATTATGTCCTAAGAATTTAACTCGTGTTAAAAAGAAGTGTGATTTATCGGGGGCGGCCTTCAGATTTTCGTTCTGAAGTATTTTGTGACAGTGTTCTAGAACTTTAAACATTTCTCCTTTTGTCTGTGATTGCATAAAAACATCGTCTAAATAGGTGATTGCGTTTTTCTTGAGTATTAGTGGTCTAAAAATTTTGCTCATAAAAGCTGAAAACGCTGCTGGTCCTATGGATATTCCATAGAATAGGCGGTTGAATTCATATTGTTGATTTCCAATAACAAATTGTGTTAAGCGTCGCGATTGTTCATCTAGTGGCATTTGATTATATGCACTATTCATATCTGCGGTTGTAAAGTATTTTCCGTTTATTTTTGTTAAAATAACTTGTATTGGTTCAATAGGCCAATTGCATTTTGATTCGTCTATTAGTGAATTAAGATATCTAGCGTCTAGAACTATTTTTAATGATTCTCCTTTTGCTAGGATGATAACAGGGTTGATAAATGTGTTACCTTTTGGTTGTTCTTCTTTGTTTACCGGTGAGATTATATTGTATTGTTCTAAAATATCGAGTAATCTGTTCACTTTATCGTGTAAATGAATTGGTACTTTACTTGCTCTTTGTTTTTTGAAAACTGCGTCAGGTTTTAATGGGAGATGTAGTGATGAACTGATTTTGCCAACATCAAATTTAGATGTTGCATAGACTGATGAATATTTTATTAGCTGTTTGGCTAATTTATCAAATTCGTCTTGTGTTATTTGTGAATAATGGAAGTTAAACATTGTTAAAAATTTCTGTTGATTCTCTGTATAGTTATTTATGTTGAATGTAGGTTTGAAATATGGGGTTTTTGTGAAATAATCTGTATTTCTTTTTTCATTACTTATTATATTATTTATGGATAATTCTTCATTAAGAATTGTGGATTGACAAATATCTAATAATTGGAGTATATTATTTACGCGGTATGCTTTTTCGTGTAGTGGTGATATCGTAGCGTTGGTTTCGCAATAGCCTAAAAGTCCTAAAGGTAATGTTACTTGATAGGGTGTATTGTTGTATACATGTAGAGAAATAATATCTGAATTCGAGTTTTTCAAATATTTTATGGATGAGATTGTGATTTTGAAAAACTTATGGATAGGTTTGAATTCAAAATCTGACATATAGAGTTGTTGTCTATTTTGTTTTTTATCATATTGGTGAACTTGTTTTATTGAAAAATTATATATGTTTCCTGATAGTGGTTTCAGGTGTTTTCTTTGTTGATTATATATCGGATAAAATTTTGAAAAGAATGGTGGTTGTTTATTTCATCTTTGAAAAAATGTTAGGGATGTGTCTTTTGTTTTTGTGTATTTATCTTTGATTAGTATTTTACTATTCAAAATGTTGATTGTTGGTATATATTTAGAGATAAATGGTATTCCAATGATATTGTGTTTAATATCAGTGATATGGAATATTTGTTTAAATGGTTTATTTAAAATTTTATTTTGCTCTATTGTTCTTGTGGGGAGAAGAAATAATTGAATTTTTCCATAGTTTACTAATGTTGATCCTTGTGCTGTTTCTAGTTTACTGGATGTTTCAAGGGGCGTTAGTTTTGGGTGTAGTGATTTTATCTCATTCCATGTGGGAATGTTTATTATGTTTGATTCTGCTCCTGAATCAATTAAAAAATCAATTTCAAGATCTGGTCGTTGAAATTCTTTGCTTCTTGGAATTTCTAAAAGAAATGGTATTGTCCAAATTTTTTCTTTGGGTTGTTTTTTTTGTATATTTTGATAGATGTGATTTGTATTCAAGCATTTTGTTTTATTATTTTCATTGGATTGATTTGTAGTGTTAATTTCGTTAGTTTCTTGTGCCGTTTGTGTAGAATGGATGGGTTCAATATAATAATTGTGAAGGAGTTCTAATTGATTTTCATATATATGTGATGAAAAAGGTTGTTCATATATAATAGGTTCGTAATCGTTTTCGACTGCTATCATATTGATGGAGATAGTGTTTTCTGTATCACTTTCTGAATCTGATGATTCACAGTTTATTTGATTTAGTTGTAGTTCGTTATTTCCTGTGTCATCAATACCTGGGGGGTCTGATGTTGTTTCTGGGTTTGATTGTACTTGATTAATATTTCTTTGATGTTTAGGTGTACTACTTCTGTGGCGATTGTTAGAATTATTATAATCATATTCCTGTGTGGTGATTGGGAATAATTTCTATAACGGTTATTATAACTTGAATGTCGATTTTGTGAATTATTTCGTGATCTGTTTTGATAATTATTGTTTGGTCTGTTATAGTTTGATCTATTATATGAGTTATTCCTTGATCGATTGTTCGGGTAATTCTGGTTTCGGTTGTTTGAATAACTTCTATTTCGATTATTGGAGTAGTTTCTATTTCTATTGTATGATGAGTTTCGTGATTGATTGTTTGGATAGTAATTATTTCTTGATTGTGAATTAGATCTAGAAACAAATTGTGTTGTATTTGAATTTGATCTGGAGTAGTTATTTCGACTATTTGGTCTATTGTAATGATTTTGTGACGAATTTTGTGCATTTCTTCGTTCTGGTGATCTTCCTCTATAACTTGAGTTATATGGTGATTGAGTTCTCGTGTAATTGGTATTGTTCGGAAGTGGTTTTCCTGAAATGTTGTTGCTGTATACATTTTTGTTCGGTAGATTTTGATCTTTTTTCATGTACTGATAGAATGATTTATTCGGTTCTTTATATTTTTGAGGTTTGTTTTGATTGTCCTGTTGTTTTTGTCTACATTCAGAAATACTATGTCCGTATCGTCGGCAATAATTACACCATTTTTTGAAAGATGGTTTGCCTTTAAAGTTTGGGTGTTTTTCATAAATATTGAGTATTTCAGTGATTTTTTCAACGAGGTCTGTATCTGATTCCTGTATATTATTGATATTTGTGGTATTTGTTTCAATTCGATTAACATATTGTAATTTCAGATTTTCTGTTTCTTCAAGTTTCATTGTGATTTCCGCTTGCTCTAGTTTATCTACTAGTTTTCGAAAATCTAAATCGGGCTCTCGAATTGAGGAGGGATGGGATGCTCTCTTTTTTATTGCTATTTTCCTTAATTGAGGTGTTAAGGTCATCATTAAGATTTCTGTCATTTTTGTATTTTTGTAGTCGTGTGTATTTAGTGAGTTTGCTTTTCGAACTAGTGTTTCGATACGTACTGCTAATTGTTTGATGGTTTCATTTGGTAATCTGCGAATTTCATTACATAAAACTCTTTGTTGTTGTTTGTTTCTTTCGGAGTCAAACATTTTTGAAAATTCTTGTGTAAATCTTTTCCAATTTGATTTTATTTCTATAGGCAATACTGAAAACCATTTTTGGGCTGCGCCGTCTAGGGTTGTTTGTATCAACGCTGTGCGTCGATGTATCCAATTTTGATGTAGTGGCGTATTAATTGGTTCCGGTCCTATATTTAAAATTAAATTTGCTGTTACTGCATTTAAATAATCTTCTACAGAATATTCAGGGTCTGTTCCTGTGAATACCATTAATGGTTTGTTTGATGTTATTGATGATCCACCCATAAGGTAGGGATTCATTGTCATTTGTGCATTTGGCATTTGTGAAAAATTCGAAAGTTGATTTTTCGTTATTTCGTGTTGTTGAAGGTAATATGGAAGTGGTATTTCATTTTGCATTTGTGTTGGTTGATACGAGTGTGTAATCATTTGGTTTTGTGGCTGAATTGGTTGAAAAGATTGTGTATTAATTGGGTTTTGCATTTGTATTGGTTGTTGATTTTGTGTATCTGTTGGGTGTGGAGAAAAAATTCTATGATATGTATACGGTTTCTGCACTCCTTGTCCACGATATTCTTGAGTGTATGGTGCAAATATATCTGGTTGTAGATAATCATCATCAGAGGATAAATAATACGTTTGATGAGGTGCTTGCTTTTATTTTTATTCTGTTGAAAGAATGGGTAATTTTCACTACGATCCTGTGGAGGATGTGAATTAGTTTGAAAATTTACTGAGTTGGTTGTTGCCATTGGGTTATCCCAATATCGAGATCTTATCTGATTATTATTATTTTTCGTGGGGGATAGTTTGTTTTTGATGAATGTGCGTAATTATAATTGTGTTCTGCAAAAGTGTTTCTTGTGAACGTTTTGCGTGTTTTTGACGGTATTGTCATGGGTCTATATGTTTGATAATCCATTTGTGAATATTTTGGGTCAACGGAAGGTTTAACGGTTGATTGTAAGGTTACCTGTGCTAGTGAAGTGTTTGTATTTCTTGGTGTTGTTAAATTTGGACGTATTGGTGAAATACTTTGTTGTGTAGTTGTTGTTGTTTGTACAATTTCTTCATTTATGAAGTGTGATGGTGTCTGAATATCTTGCTGAGTGAGATTTCTAGTTCCATTAACGTTTTCATTGTGTATGACGGTCGAGTTTAAGCTGTTATTTCGCGTATCCGGTAGAAATGTATTGTAGTTTAATGGTGTTGCATCAATCGTTAATGGTACTACTCTTACATAATCTCTGGTATAAGATATTGTACTTATTGCTTGACTTGCAATTGATTGTGGGATATTTATAAATGCATAATGAGACCATTCGGGGTCCCAAACGTAGTCTGACTGTTCTGTGATGGCGGTATCATCGTTTGAATTTTGAGGTCTGAAATTTTTTCTTGCTTGTGAAATTAAATCTATATTATGTGTCAAATAATATATTATAAACCATGCCAAAATTTTTTGTAAGTCATGTTTTGTATGTTGTGAAACATCATCTTTGGTGAAATTTTCTTTAATTATATGTAGAAAAGTTGAAAATAGTGTGATTTCATGTCGTACCTTTATATGTTTGGATGTCTCTGTCGGTGAGACACTTGGGGTTGGAATTTCGTTCTCTAATATTGAGATATAACTATATATTATGGCAAAAACTTCATTAGTGAATATGGAGTTTGCTCTTTGTGAGTTATGATATTGTATGCTTTTTATGTATTCTGAGAATACTTTTGAAAATTCTAAATCAAGGTCGTCTGTTTGAATTACATATTTGTGGTGATTCGGGTTTGGTGAGCTGAATTCTATGGTGTAGATTCCGTATTGTTGTGTCAAATTACATATATCTTTCAGATAGTGATCAATAATTTGTCTTTTGATCTGTACATCTGGGAACTCTGCTTTACATGGGCTGATTCCGGGTTCAAATAAATTTAGTAGTAAATTCTTGCAAAGTATATGCTGTCCTCTATCATTAGGTGCATCTACGAGGAAGGGGAAGATATCGTCATCATCTGGACTATCTTCACTTGGAGTGTGTGTTTGGCTCATTTTTTCGTTTAATGACTGTTAATAGGTAATTATCGATGTGTCTAATTGGTTGATTCTAATTATATAAATGTACTGGTTTGTGTTTATATTGCTTTTTTATTCTTCTTTTTCCTCTTTTTGATGAATTTGAAGTTGTTTCTGAGTCGGAAAAATATAATTGATCGTGAATGGGGCAATTTTTATCTATAGATTCTTTTAATTTATAGAGTTCGTCTAAATTGCTGGCTTCTGATTCTGAAAATGCGTTTCTATTTTTGGAAATTCTTTTTCGTGTTATTTGTCTTTGTTTAGTTATTATTTTTCTTTTTAGTGTTTGTCGTTTTGTTCTAATATATCCAACTGTTTGTGTGTGAGGTGTGATTACAAGGTCGTATTTTTTGTTTTCTATTTCACAGTTGTGCAAAACGATTGTTTGTTTGTTTCCTAGATTTTTAAATGACATAAGGTTTAGGATGATGGATGCAAAAAGTTGTTAGATGATTTCTATTTTCTTAAATTGTTAGTCCTTACGATTTTTTGGTTAGCTTAACCTGGGTCTATTTGTTCAGGGTTGGAGAGGAAAGTATATCGATTCCGAAGAATGATTTTTTACTTTCTCGTGGCTAGTATAAGCTAAGGTGTTAACTTACTTAATCTTACTTAAGGGTAGTGATTGTGTTCAAGGGTTGGAGAATAGTAAATCGATCCACAAGGTTCAGGTATAATTAGAACGCGAGTAGTTCGTTAGATACTATTTTAAACTTACTAAGTCTACGATTTATCCTGGGTCTGGTAAGAGGAGGGTTCAAGTGAAGGATGAATAACCGAATTTCTTC
>NC_087065.1:45763267-45877048 GCF_963678635.1 Symsagittifera roscoffensis
CCAGTTCCTTGCTAACAGACAAGTTTCCTCTGAGTCACCCTGTTCGCAATCAAAAAATATCTTCAGTATACCTGTTAGTTTCCGCTGGAAACTCTGATTTTGGATCACCCTCGAGTTAGACCAAGCCTTTTTTGGCTTTCACGGACATCCAATACCACTTTCTTTGCGACCAAAGCTATATACCAACCAAAGTTTCGGCTGCCTACAACAACGAGTTTGAAACGTTCTTCAAAGCTACTGGTTCTGACTTTCATCACCACTTGTCCACTTGCTTCAATTTTGAGTTGTCTTCTTTTGAAAAATCTCTTCTGCTTTTTTTTCATCTTCATGAGAGAATCAAAGAGGCCAAATAATACCAGCAATTTTCCACAAGGAAATACTAGTCCGTCGTTTTGTCAATCACGTTTTGTCAATCCCGAGTGCAACAAGTTACTACGAGTGCAACAAGTTACTACGAGTGCAATAAGTAATTACGAGTGCAACAATTTACTACGAGTGCAACAAGTTACTACGAGTGCAACAAGTTACTACGAGTGCAACAAGTAACTACGAGTACAACAAGTTACTACGAGTGCAACAAGTATAGTTACGAGAGAAAGAAGTAACTACGAGTGCAACAAGTTTGAGTGCAATAAATTATCGTGCATATTTTTGTACTTTCGTCTGATACTATAGCTTTATAGTTGCTGGCACCGTCTAAAGATTATAGGTCAAATAACAATCAAATTGCTTGCTCTCACAAATCATGAAAGCGACAGTCATTGATGTTTTTTGAAAATGAATCGCAATAGAAATTGAAAAGTGTTTCCCATAAATTGCTTTGAAAGAATAGTGTCCTTGTGGCCTTCAGAGGTGACCTTTCAGAGATTAAGAGATTAACAAGTTAAAGCTAATCTAATTATTATTTTTAAAATTCATCATTGAGTTATGATTGCACAATTAGTTTTGGTTATCAGATTCGCTTACCTTTTAAGTTTGTTCGGTCTCTGTCGCGGGGATGATGATAGAGGATACGTGATTTATCCGAGCAACGACAAAAAGACTGCACTCTCATTCATTGCTTTTCTTCAATTTTTTGCTCTACTGGTACGAACACTTTCGGTAGAAGAAATAGACCCACGGAGTCGTAAGTTGGTTAAAAATTTCAGACTAAGTTGCATTATTGAATATAGCAAACAAGAAAATTTGAAAAAAATGTTTCAGAGCGTGTTCATACTTATATAATTAAAGCTTGAAACTACAAAAAGTTTTTAAAACATGAATTTCAAAAATCCTTTCTCCTTTCACTAATATTTAGGTTGTTGCAACACTTTTGTTTGCCATAGGCAGCAAAAATACGTCAAATTTAAATATATATTTTTTTAAGGATTTTTAAGTTCTCGCATGATTTTGCGCTTTACCGAATTTCCTTAGCATTTTATGCTTAACAAGCTTCTACAGTGCTGATTTAAACTATCTAGACAAAACAAACCGAAATAGTAAATTTGAATGCATTTTCTCAAATTGGGCTAAGATGAGAAAAAAATGAAAAATTGCTTAAAATTTTAACAGAGTTATTTCAATTTGTTTTATGAAACTCGGAACCAAAATTGTGCCCCCAAAAATTGGTCAATTTGTTTTTTTTAGTATCGAAAAGTAGGCCTCAAGTACTGAATTAATTTATAAGAAAGATGTATTAAACTGAAGCCTCTTACACAGCCCAACAACGTTCTAGAAAAATTATCTCGAAAAACTTTGGTCAAAATTTTCAAATTTGTTTTTAAGCAAATATTTTGATAATTTTACAGTAAATAGAACGTTTTTTGACCGTCAATCACAAATTTCTTATCAAATATAAATTTTTGGAGATTTTATCTTGCTAGAACTTTGTTGGGCTGTGTAAGACGCCAACAAAGTGAAAGTCTTCGATATAACTTTCTTGTAAGTTGATTCAATAATTTAAGTGTACTTCTTGATTTACTACAAAAGTCAAATTTACCCATTTTTGGGTTTTATTTTTGGTTCCAAATTTCCCAAAACTAATTGCACCATGATAATTGTAATAAAAAACTCAGTTAATTTTGGTTCACACCATTTTTTGTTTAATCTCAAGCCAATTTAAGAAAAACGCATTTTTAACTTCCAACGTTGTTCGTTTTGTCCGGGTAACTTAAGCCAGCACTGTATAGTGCTGACTTTGAAAAATTCGGCAAATTGTACTAACAAACTTATAATTTTGTTTCTAGCAAATCTGCTAAGTATGGATAAAAATTGAGGAAGACAAAAAATTTGGATTTCTATCAGCTTTCTTCTGATGCAATTCGAACTAGTGAAAAAAAATGAGCGCAAGTTCAGGCTTTTACTCTAAAATGCTTAATTTCGAGGACCATTTTCACAATTTTTATTTAGGTATCTTGCAAACGTTTTTCACCGACCGACAGCAAATGATCAGAGCTACTCTCGCTGAAAATTTCATTTTTTGATTTGAATCAATGCTGGTTGTTCCGGTCTGAAAATGTCTAGTTTTTGCCTCTTGTAATAGATTTTTCTAACGGTGTGAAGTTATAACAAACAATAGAAATGAGAAAAATGGTCGCACTGAACAAGGCAACATAACCGCTTAAAACGTTTTCCCGCTTAAAATTGTCAATCTCAGACTCAGAATAAACTGTTAGATTTTTTAAATTAGAATAATTGGTGGTAACTTGCTGTCGGTCGATATGAAAAATATACTAAAAAAATTGAAGATATTGTGGTTCAAATTTGCCCCTAATTTTTGGGTTATTTGTGAGTAAAACCTGAATTTGTGTTTAATTTTGTCCACTAGTGCATATTGCAAAACTCCAAAGTGAACTGACATGCCTTAAATGTGGTCAATTCAAATGTTTCAAAATTGAGGACGGAAACAGATTTTTTTTGGAAAAATTTTACATTGGTTGACCCTGTTTCACTTCTGAATTTTTGAACCACAATATTTGAGACGTTTTAAGGGACGTAACTTTAGTTTTGACATTTGATAAATACTCTAATTGCACCATAAAAGTGCTGGTTCAATTCCAAACAAAGTTCGTATTCATCTTTTTTTGTTCAAATTCAACCAAAATTGAGAACTGAGTATAAAAATATTTTCCTAGTTCAAATTATCCAGTTATTTTGAACCAACGCTACAGAAGATTGCTCAGCGAAAAATAACTTTAAAATTCTTTAAAACACTAAAACATGCGTGAACTAAACACTTTAAATTTTGCTAAAAAACCTTGATAAGTTGGATCATTTGTTACCAGAGTTTTTTTGTCATTGTGCGTGAAACAGACAAAACTGTTATAAAGCATTACAAAATCAGTTTTTTTTGGAAAATATTGAATAAAATAAAATAATCATTTCAACAGTTTTGATGGTGCTCATTTTTTTAATAACTTTTAGACTTTTTTGTTTTTAAGGGTATTGAACGTAGTTAGTCTTTGTGATTTTTTTTGATTTTTGCAGGAAAAAAATCAGTGAAATTTGTTCTCGCTCAGTTTTCATTTCTTGCGGTTTGATTTTTTTTCTTCTTAAGTTCAGTTTTCAGTTTGTTTTTTAAAAGGAAGGCAAGCTCCAGTATTGAACAGCGAAAGTGTAAAAATGACGAAAAACGTGATCGACTTCTAGTTTCGAGAATGAAAACTAATTGTCAGCGGAATTAAAAGTTTACCTATTGATGATCCAACTTTCTGAAATTTGGTTGAATTTATCAAAACAAGTATCACTCTTAAATTAAGCTAAAATTCAAATAACTTAATGGGCATAAATCTTTTTCTTTAAAATATGAATCTTGAAGCTTTTTTAAAAACACGGTGTTTTTTTTGTTCCATTGCGATCATTTTTCTTTTTCAACTGTGAGATGGCTATGTTCCTTTTTGTTTTGATTTTTAGGACCTTACAATCACTTGAACCCATCTATGTAATCTCCTAGTTGTGGCAATTAACTTAAGGTTATAAAACACACACTTTTGTCCCAATTTTTGATAGGAGAAATGTAACAACTTTAGGTACTTTCAATTTTCATAGTTTTTTGTCTTTCCGATTGGAAGAGGCGCATTTAGCTCTTAATTCCAGTGCCTAGCCCTTCAAATAGCCCATCATTGAAACATTTGTGTGGTCCACCAATACTGGAAAAAATTTGCAATAACTTACACAAAACAGAATCAAACAATGGTACTTTACAACGCCAAACTCGGTTGCTTTGGCAGTGGCGTGGACCAGGGGCGGATTTAGGGGGGGGGACGCCCTCCTCCTCAGGGATTCGACCCCCTGCCGACCCAAAGGGTCCCCCCTTTGATACTTTTTCAGAAATCCATTTTTGGCCGACGAACTCTAAAATTTTTCTAAAGGCGCCTTGGGCGCCAATATATACCAACTTTGAGGGGGAGCGCGCGCCAAAAAAAAACGCGATTTTTTGTCAAAATTTTTCAAAAAGTGCCCAAAAACGGCTTTTTTTTTACTGTTTTTTCAGAAATTTGCCTGCGGCGCAGGAAATTTAGCCAAAATGGGGGCAAAAAAAGTGCTTTGGGAGAGCTTCAAAAATCAATTTGGTCGACCTAAGAAAAAAAAAAAAAAGGTCGTCAAAATTTTCGAATTTTTTTGAAAATCCGCCCCCCCTCGAGAAAATCCTAGATCCGCCCCTGGCGTGGACTCTATGGACATTGTCACTAGGTTACAGCAAATTTGCTCAAGATTCCAAGAAACAGCGAGAAATTAGGAATGAAAACCAAATTAATTCGCTCGCGCGTTCAAAATGTGGGATCCAGAGACTATGTGGAACTTAAAAACAAATGCCTAGCCGAGTGTCTGTTTTGAATTCTTGAAATAAACACGTCTTTTCAATTAACGACATTTGTATTTACAATCAGCAGATCCCAGAAGATGGCAGAAGATTTGAAATTTTTTCATTAGATTCCATAAACATATAGTTACTTTACTATATTACTGAATGACCAATTATTAGGCGATTGAACCTTATTTTTATCCCCAATTTGGACAAATATATCAATTTTAAGACACTATGAATCCCCTTCAATTCATCTTCTACTTATAAACATTCAATACAACTAAATCGACGTTTATGACACTGTTAAGTACGTTTTTAAAATCGATTTCTTTAAATCAGCAATTATTATGCCAATAAAATTTTCACGCATTCGAAAAATTGTAATGAGCTCCACAAGTATGTTTTCAACTCAATCGCTTGATTTTGAGGAATCAACTGACAAATTCTGGATTCTACTGACAAATTCTGAAATCCAATTCGCCTATGCACCGAGTTTTATGTAATTCAGCAACGAAAGGGCAGTTTTTGCTGCTTTTCATAATAACAAACAATTTATCCGAATTTTGTGCGGGCGGCTTTTTGTCTCTGGATTTTAGCTTTAAAAAATTAAGCACATGTAACAGATTGTGACCACCCATTTCCGCCCCAAAAGCAGTTATTTCTATCGTAAAACTATTTCCTTTATTTCATTCATTTCGCTACCATTCTACCATTCATTGGTCATTTTGATTGGAGTCAACACGAGAGCAACCGTGTCTGTACAAAACAGTCCCATACAAAACAGTCCAATCGAAAAGTCCGGAAAAGTATAAAAATGAACGAACAACAGTCACAAGTAATAAAGGTAACATGATATAAGGGAGGGGGAATGAATGAGGGTTAAAAATATCAGCCGTCTGGTGTTCTGTGGGACTGAGAAGCAGGGCTTTAGAGCTGTCTATGTGGACGACCAATGTAAACAGTACACCATCGTGACAGTCGTCGAGCATTCCGGCTTCCGATCAGGTAAATTATCATGTTGAACTCAACGTCATTTGAAAAATTACATTTCAAAGTTCGCGACAGTCAATAGCAATTGATGCATGATGGAACCTGATCTAAACTATATTTTATGATTGGATAAATTAGATATTTTACCACTGTAAAGTATTTAATATTAAACAATCATGATCCATCTAACTAACAACCCACTTATTTGTAAGTGCTGAAATTACTTGTAATTTCAGCACCAGAGAGATTTGAATTTAACTTAGAAATTAGTTGCCTCTCCAAGAGAACTTCAGCAGCCGCAACAAAACAGTATACCCTAGATCTATTGAGCCTAGCAGAGACTAGTTAAACACCCTGAGACTAGAAAGTATAAGAGTAAGATTAGAATCGGTATTAGACTAAGAAGTTGCACGAATCTATCCGGCCGAAAATAAGATAGCGTGACGAGCAGACGGTGTACCCTATCCGAAATTACTCTATGAGTTAACGACATCGGTCCTAACTCATCTGGTGCGACCATAAGTCTCGAATAAGACCTTAATAGCTTAGAATTAACCAAAAATAGATTAGAATTTAGACAAAACATTTTAAGACGATAATTTAATCGAAATGTCTCTACGACTCAATAGATCAGAGCCGATATTCCGAACGATAACAGAACTACCCGGAATCGTAAGAAGACCTTGAACAAGAGACGACATACGACAAAGTAGAAACTTACCATATAGTTATATGATAGTACGGCAAAAGCCAACACAAACTTTTATATTTAGAATTTTATTAGCAATGAATTTAGATTTTCATTTGCAAACATAAAATCTTGAAGTCAATCTTCATAATCATTTCAGGCGCTAAACAAAATTAATAAGATACAATAACGATTGATAAAAAGATCTCAGTACGTTTTCATAAATTCTGCAGTCTTATATAAAACATGTTTGAAAAATATTTATTGAAAATCAAAATAAAAATTAGTAGCATGACAATAAATTGTTAGTAATCATAAAATCATTTGTTGTCCCAGCTTCATCACCAAAACAAAACAACAATCATAAACTCACTAATATCATTAAAAAACTAAATCTTTTTCTTAAATAAATTTAAACCATTTTAAACTTAAATTCACTTAAATTTAAAAAATCAGATCATCAAGGCTTATCCTTGGATCAAAAAGAACAATTTTGTTCTCCCCCACCCACTTAGCAAGTGTCTAAGGACCTCAAACGTCGATTCACTATCCAATCCTTCAAAAAAACCCAAGACTAATTGAAATTTTTCAACAAAACTAACCATTCAAATTAGGATAAACAGTGAAGAACTTCGGTTATTCATCCTTCACTTGAACCCTCCTCTTACCAGACCCAGGATAAATCTTAGACTTAGTAAGTTTAAAATAGTATCTAACGAACTACTCGCGTTCTAATTATACCTGAACCTTGTGGATCGATTTACTATTCTCCAACCCTTGAACACAATCATTACCCCTAAGTAAGATTAAGTAAGTTAACACCTTTAGCTTATATTAGCCACGAGAAAGTAAAAAATCATTCTTCGGAATCGATATACTTTTCTCTCCAACCCTGAACAAATAGACCCAGCTTAAGTTAACCAAAAAATTGTAAGGACTAACAGTTTAAGAAAGTAGACACCATCTAACAACTTTTTGCATCCCTCATCCTAAACCTTGTCATTCAAAAATCTAGAAAATAATAAACAATCGTTTTACACAACTGCGAAATAGATAACAAAAAATACGATCTTGTAATCACACCTCATACACAAACAGTTGGATATATTAGAACAAAACGACTAACAATAAAAAGAAAAATAATAAACAAACAAAGACAAATCACACGAAAAAGATTTTCAAAAAATAGAAACGCATTTTCAGAATCAGAAGCCAGCAATTTAGATTAACTCTATAAGTTAAAAGAATCGATTGATAAAAATTGTCCCATTCACGATCAATTATATTTTTCCGACACAGAAACAACTTCAAATTCATCAAAAAGAGGAAAAAGAAGAATAAAAAAGCAATATAAACACAAACCAGTACATGTATAATTGGAATCAACCAATTAGACACATCGATAGTTATATATTAACAGTCATTAAACAAAAAAATGAGCCACAGCCACACTCAAAGTGACGATAGTCCAAATGACGAAGAGGTTTACCCCTTCCTCATAGATGCACCCGATAATAGAGGGCAACATGACTTTTGCAAGAATTTACTCCTAAATTTGTTTGAACACGGAATCAGCCCATGCAAAGCAAAATTCCCAGATGTAAAAATCAAAAGACAAATTATTGAACATTATCTGAAAGATATATGTAATTTAACACAACAATACGGAATCTACACCATAGAATTCAGCACACCAAATCCGAATCACCGCAAATATGTAATTCAAACAGACGATCTTGAATTAGAATTTTCAAAAGTATTCTTAGAATATATTAAAAGCATACAGTATCATAACTCACAAAGAGCAAACTCCATATTTACTACCGAACTTTTTGCAATAATATATAGCTATATTTCAATATTAGAAAAAACAGAATTTCAAAGTATCTCACCAACTGAGACATCCAAACATACAAAAGTACGACAAGAAATCACATTATTTTCAACTTTTCTACATATAATCAAAGAAAATTTCACAAAAAACGAAGTTTCACAACACACAAAACATGACTTACAAAAAATTTTGGCATGGTTTACAACAGATTATTTCACACATAATATAGACTTAATTTCACAAGCAAGAAAAAATTTCAGACCTCAAAATCCAAACAATGATACTGCCATCACAGAACAAACAGACTACGTTTGGGACCCTGAATGGTCCCATCATGCATTTATAAATATCCCACAATCAATCTCAAGTCAAGCAATAAGTACAATATCTTATCAAAGAGATTATGTGAGAGTAGTACCACTGACTATTGATGCAACACCATTAAACTACAATACATTTTTACCTGATACGCAAAATAACAGTTTAAATTCGACCGTCATACACAATGAAAACCTTAATGGAACTAGAAGTCTTACACAACAAGATATTCAAACACCATCACATTTCATAAATGAAGAAATCGTCCAAACAACAACAACTACACAACAAAGTATTTCACCGATACGTCCAAATTTAACAACACCAAAAAATACAAACACTTCACTAGCACAAGTAACCTTACAATCAACCGTTAAACCTTCGGTTGCTCCAAAATATTCACATATGGATTATCAAACATATAGACCTATGACAGTATCGTCAAAAACACGAAGAACGTTCACGAGAAACATTTTTGCAGAACACAATTATAATTACGCACATTCGTCAAAAACAAACTATCCCCCACGAAAAACTAATAATAATAATGTAAGTTCTCAATATTGGGATAACCCAATGACAACAACCAACTCAGTAAATTTTCGAACTAATTCATATCCTCCACAGGATCGTAGTGAAAATTACCCATTCTTTCAACAAAATAAAAACAAAAAGCAAACACCTCATCATACGGATTACTTATCATCTGATGATGATTATTTACAACCAGATATTTTTGCACCGTATACTCAAGAATATCGCGGACAAGGAGTACAAAAACCTTATACATATAATAGAATTTTTTCTCCAAATCCAACAGATACACAAAATCAACAACCAATACAAATGCAAAATCCAACTAATACATAATCTTTTCAACCAATTCAACCACAAAACCCAATGATCACACACTCGTATCAACCAACTCGAATGCAAAATGAAATACCACTCCCATATTACCTTCAACAACACGAAATAACAAAAAATCAACTTTCAAATTTTTCACAAATGTCAAATGCCGCAGAATCACTACAGATGACAATGAATCTATACCTTATGGGTGGATCATCAATAACATCAAATAAACCACTAATGGTATTCACAGGAACAGACCCTGAATATTCTGTAGAAGATTATTTAAATGCAGTAACAGCAAATTTAATTTTAAATAATTTTAAATATAGGACCTGAACCAATTAATACACCACTACATCAAAATTGGATACATCGACGCACAGCGTTGATACAAACAACCTTAGATGGCGCAGCCCAAAAATGGTTTTCAGTATTACCTATAGAAATAAAATCAAATTGGAAAAGATTTACACAGGAATTTTCAAAAAAGTTTGACTCCGAAAGAAATAAACAACACCAAAGAGTTTTATGTAATGAAATTCGCAGATTACCAAATGAAACCATCAAACAATTAGCAGTACGTATCGAAACACTAGTTCGAAAAACATATTCATTAAATACACATGACTATAAAAACACAAAAATGACAGAAATTTTAATGATGACCTTAACACCTCAATTAAGGAAAATAGCAATAAAAAAGAGAGCATCTCATTCTTCCTCAATTCGAGAACCCGATTTAGATTTTCGAAAACTAGTAGACAAACTAGAGCAAGCGGAAATCACAATGAAACTTGAAGAAAAAGAAAATCTAAAACTACAGTATGTTAATCGAATCGAAACAAACACTACAAATATCAATAACATAAAGGAATCAGATACAGACCTAGTTGAAAAAATCACAGAAATACTAAATATTTATGAAAAACACCCAAATTTTAAAGGCAAACCATCTTTCAAAAAATGGTGTAATTATTGCCGACGATACGGACATAGTATTTCTGAATGTAGACAAAAACAACAAGATAACCAGAACAAACCTCAAAAGTATAAAGAACCAAATAAATCATTCTATCAATATAAGAAGAAAGATCAAAATCTACCAAACAAAAATGTATACAGCAACAACAGTTCAGGAAAACCACTTCCGAACAACACTAATTACACAAGGAATCAATCACCATATAACTCAAGTTATAGAGGAAGATCACCAGAACGAAGAAATACACAGAATTCTTCACAAAATCATTATAATCGACCAAATAGTCGAAATAACTACTCGAGATCGAATTCAAATACAACACAATTTGTTTCTAGATCCAATTCCCAATCAAACACAAGAAACAAATACTATCCAAACAATCAATCACGAAACTCATCATATAACAGAAATAGAAACTGTTCAAATAATCGAAATAGAAATTATTCGAACAACCGAAATCAGAATTACCCGAACAATCGATCAAGAAAAAACTCATATAACAGATCAAACTATCACAGATCAAACAACAATTATCAAAACAGATCACGAAATAATTCACAAAATCGAAATTCAAGTTATAATAATCGATATAGAAATTATTCTCAATCACCACATAGAAATAATAACCATTATAATAATTCTAAACATCGCTACAGAAGTAAGTAGTACACCCAAACATCAAAGACATATTAACCAAGTACAATCAAATGAAGAAACAACATCAGACCCCCCAGGTCAATTAGAACTCCTTCACAATTATAAATTGAACCCATCCATACTACACAAACGGCACAAGAAGCTAACGAAATCGACACTGTAAGTAAATCCAATGAAAATGACGAGACAAAATGCTTAAATACAAATCACATCTACCAAAATGTACAAACGGAACAACCCAAAGAAAAAATTTGGACATAACCATTTCTTTTAGAAAGTCCAAGAAACAAAGAATTTCAACCACCAGATCTTGAAATTGATTTTTTAATTGATTCAGGAGCAAAATCAAACGTTATTAACATTCCCACATGGAATGAAATCAAAACCCAAAATTAACGCCTCTTGCAACCTCTAGTAAACTAGCAACAGCACAAGGATCAACACTAGTAAATTATGAAAAAGTTCAATTATTTCTTCTCCCCACAAGAACAATGGAGCAAAATAAAATTTTAAACAAGCCATTTAAACAAATGTTTCATATCACTGATATTAAACACAATATCATTGGCATACCATTTATCTTGAAATATATACCAACAATTAATCTTGAATAGTAAAATACTAATCAAAGATAAGTACACAAAAACAAAAAATACAGCTGTAACATTTTTTCAAAGATTAAATAAACAACCACCATTCTTTTCAAAATTTTATCCAATTTATAACCAACAACGGAAACACCTGAAACCACTATCAGGAAATATATATAACTTTTCAATAAAACAAGTTCACCAATATGATAAAAATCAAAATAAACAACAACTCTTTATGTCAGACTTTGAATTCAAACCTATCCATAAGTTTTTCAAAATCACGATTTCATCCATAAAATATTTGAAAAATACGAATTCAGACATCATTTCGTTACATGTATATAAAATACACCGTATCAAGTAACATTATCCTTAGGACTTTTAGGATATTGCGAAACAAACGCTACAATAACACCCATACATGAAAAAGCATACCGCGTAAATAATATACTCCAATTATTAGATATTTGTCAATCCACAATTCTTAACGAAGAACTATCCATAAATAATATAAAAAGTAATGAAAAAAAATACAGATTATTTCACAAAAACCCCATATTTCAAACCTACATTCAACATAACCAACTATACAGAAGATCAACAGAAGTTTTTAACAATGTTTAACTTCCAACATTCACAAATAACACAAGACGAATTTGATAAGTTAGCCAAACAGCTAATAAAATATTCATCAGTCTATGCAACATTAAAACTTGATGTTGGAAAAATCAGTTCATCACTACATCTCCCGTTAAAACCTGACGCAATTTTCAAAAAACAAAGAGCAAGTAAAGTACCAATTCATTTACACGATAAAGTAAACAGATTACTCGATATTTTCGAGCAATACAAAATTATCTCACCGGTAAACAAAGAAGAACAACCAAAAGGTAACACATTTATTAACCCTGTTATCATCCTAGCAAAAGGAGAATCATTAAAAATAGTTTTAGACGCTAGATATCTCAATTCACTAATAGACGAATCAAAATGCAATTGGCCTATTGAACCAATACAAGTTATTTTAACAAAAATAAACGGAAAATACTTTACAACCGCAGATATGAATAGTGCATACAATCAAATGCCACTAGATGAACAATCACGACGTCTAACACAATTTGTTATTGGAAATCAACAATATGAATTCAACCGCCTATTCTATGGAATATCCATAGGACCAGCAGCATTTTCAGCTTTTATGAGCAAAATTTTTAGACCACTAACACTTAAGAAAAACGCAATCACCTATTTAGACGATGTTTTTATGCAATCACAGACAAAAGAAGAAATGCTTACAGTTTTAGATCACTATCATAAAATACTTCAGAACGAAAATCTGAAGGCCGCCTCCGATAAATCACACTTCTTTTTAACACGAGTTAAATTTTTAGGACATAATACAGAAAGAAAAACAATCACTCCATTAAAATCACGCATTGATGCTATTCAAAAACTTCAACCACCAACAAACAAAAAGAAAATCCAAGAATTCCTTGGAATGTTAAATTTCTTAAGCAAATACGTTTATAAAATGCAATTATATTTAAGACCATTCTATAATATCCTTAGACAACAAAATAATTTTGAATGGAACACTGAACATCAAACACGATTTGCAGAAATTAAAAAACTTCTAACTGAACAAATTTCAAACACAATTCCAGATCCAAATCAACCATTCTATGCAATGTGCGATGCTTCAAATTTTGGCATCGGCGCAGCATTATTACAATCACACAATGTTACAAATAAAATGAACCTTATATCAGCAAATTCTCGATTATTCACTCAAGCAGAGCTACGACTCTCAACTTTAATGAGAGAATGTACCGCTATAATTTATACACTTACAGAATATGAATTTCTGTTACTTGGATCAAAACATCCAACAGTTCTATTCACAGATCATAAACCAATCATTTCTCTCTTTACACAGAAGTCAAATCCAAATCACCGAGTTCATAGATTTCAATTAATTCTAATGAAATTTCCAAATTTACATATAGTCTGGACAGCAGGAAAGAATCTTGCATTACCAGATACATTAAGTCGAAATACACCTCTTGAATTACTTACACGAAAAACTACCCAAATAAACTACCTGAATTACTTACCGAAAACTACCCTTGAAATACCCAAAAATATAAAATTTTACCTTGCAGAAAACGAAACATCACCCCGACTAGAATGCAAATATGCAGTAAAAACCGACGTTGAACAATCACAGATAAATAACCTACAACACTTCCCACTTTACTTAGATTGCCAAAATAACCACTACGAAGTTGATCTACTTGGAACATCAACTTTCAAACCAATTCCATACTCACAATGGATAAAAAATAACACCCAGCAAAAAAGAGTAAAACAACACTCGCATAACAAAGACCTTTTTCCGTCAATTGAAAAAGAAAATTTAACTGATAAAATAAATTTATCAGGACAACAAACAAACGATTCAAAATACACAATAAATCAAGTTTTTGACCTCCATGACCCACTTGACACAATTCCTTTATCTAAATTAGAAATTGAAAACATTTTTCTCCCCCCAACAGATAAAATCACAATTAATACCTTGAAACAATATCAAAATCTTGACCCAGTAATTAGACAACTAAAATCATGGCACAAATATAAAACTAAACCCGTAAAGGCAGATACCACAATTTTAGGAAATAAAACATTCCTCCGATATTTTCGAAAATTTAATAATACAACAATTAATGAAAACACAGACCTTCTAGAATACCAATTAAATGAATCTACAGTTCCCTGTCTCCCCTTAAGTATGATTCTCATAGCTTTTAACATTTCACATACACAAAACATTAAAGGACACTCTGGATCAGAGAAAACATATTCAATTTTTATACAAAATTACTATTTCCCAAATGCACCAATTTGGATAAAAGTACTATGCAATGATTGTATAGTATGTCAGCTAAATAAACCTTATCCAAATCAAAAACAAATAGCACAAAAACAAAATTTTAAAGGACAAAGTTTATACTTTAACCATCGTATCTCATTCGATACAAAAGGACCAATTTCACCATCATCTGAAGGAAACTCCTACATTATGGTAATTGTTGACGCATTTACACATTATGTAGCTCTTAACCCAGTACCACATTGTAACGCTTATTACGCTTACACAACACTTTATGAACACTGGATAGCCAAGTTCGGATTACCCGAAATATTAGTTACAGACAACGGTACAGAATTCATAAAAAATGAAATCATCACACTATGTCATTTATATAACATTAAGCACAAACCACGTAAATCTCATGCACCTTGGACAAACGGCTTAGTCGAAGGTATGAACCGTTCACTACAAGAATATCTTAGATGTATCATAAATGGAAATGATACAAGATACACCGAATGGTCAGCAGATGTAAAATTATTTCCCTTAGCATATAATTCACAAATCACAACAACTCTAGGAATGTCACCATATGAAATTGTTTTTAATCAAAAGCCACGTAAACCAATTCTGTTTACAGCAAACTCTCATAAAAATGCACAAAGTTATTGTCAACCGAATAAAGACTCAATTTGTTATAACCTACCTTTACACACGCATGATGAAGAACTTTTTCATCACCCACAAACCCTTAAATTAGCCTCCGGTACACAGACCGAATGGATTTTAAATAGAGATAAAAAACACAATGAAATTTACCAAAAAGTAACAAAAAAATTGTTACAAAGACAAAACATTAACGAACAAATAAATTCACGCTTTACACCAGCCTCCGATTTAAAAATTGGAACATTTGTCTTAAAACTTAATTTTAATACTCAAAAAGGAATTTCTAAAAAATTACAACCCCTTCGAAAAGGACCATACCAAATAATCGCCAAACCCACTGACGTAACATATAAAATCACCGATTCAGACCAAAAAGAAATTGTTCAACATCGAAACAATCTACTACCTCATTACCCAAAAGAATACGCACTACGCGAACTAACTCAATTATATTTTTCACAGGTTTAAAAGTTATTCAAAATCACCCACATACAGAATATGAAATAAAAGAACAAAATGACATTCACCTCGAAAAACAAAATAAAAAATCAACTACATCCAAAAACAATACAAAAAAGCTAGATCAAAACATACCTCAAAAAGAAAGAAAAAATAGAAAAATGACAGAAAATATTATACCCCAAGAACAAGTCGAGAAATCAGAACATAGAGAGTCATCACGACTTAGAAATCAACCACGCAAAAACTACAAAACATTCATTCAACAATCTAAAATATTGAAGAAAGTTGAATTTCAAAAACAGCTTTAATTTTAAAAATTAATAATCTTTGCACCTCTGAAACATTTTGAACTTTCATTTTTCAAAATAACATGCTGACAAACACGCAACGATTCTAGTTCAAAATTAGCCAATAGGATTCATTCAATCCGTCACCTTCTATAACTCTAACACAAGCCAATTAGACGAAAGATATTAAACTCCAGGCATATCTATAACTATAACTTTACAACCTCCAGGTCAAAAATAAGCAAACCACTCCAACTTGACAACTAAAATAAATACCACCATAATATCATAACCCTCCCTTATCTAATAACGCAAAGATCAACAATATTTTCCCAACTCAGACCTCAAAAACCCCCCAAACAAAAATGTTAAATTAGCCTAAAGTAAAAGAACGACCATATTAAATTAGCCTAAAGTATAAAAATCTCAAAAATACCCCAGATCACTTGACAAATAAAAATAAAGAAAAAGAAGACCTCCCGAACACCATAAAATTCGCCCCCAACAATTTTTCACAAAACTCAACCCACTTGTCAAAAAACCAATAAAAAATTCGACCACACTTGAAAATTGCCCCAAACAACAAAAAAATATTCGATCAAGAAGCCATTTCTTAAATGCTCTTCTCTCGATCAGTCAACATAATTCTCAACATTTTCATAAACTTTTTAACAATATTTAAACTTTTATTCATATTTCTTTTTGATACCTTTGAAGCTTTTGTAATAATCTTAATCATTTTTTGCAAAATTTTTTTTATTTTCTATTCCATATTTGAACTATATCTACACTTTTCAAAAGCCATTGACCATATTCACAGGTACGAAAACCCAAAACTTATTTAAATGATGCGAGCCATTTTTAGTATAACAGATATTTTTTTACTATTTGTAATTTTCATAACATTTTTATCATCCCTCATCTTGACAATATGCAAATGTATAAAGAAAGCAGTCATAACATTCGCCTTAGCAACAATCCTTTTAATTCTTTTTCTAGAAGAATACTACAATAAACATAAATTTTTTCACTAAAAGAAATCAATAAAAAACCCTCTAAAATTGCTAACCAACAATCACACAGTCAGTCTTCACCGACATCATCCCAAGAAAACCCGACACCACCTACAACTACCCAAAACCCCCAAACATCTACACGAATTTCTTTCCAAGATAACCCATATACTTTTGAAGAACGACACGCTCGCTTATCTGAACCACTAGAACCAGTTCAGCGACAGGCACCCCTAAGTGAACCAACATATAACTTGTACCCAACACTACCACAAGAATTAAGTAGAATACGGAAATTTAGTCAAAACCAAAGTACAGTTGAAATAAATAGACAAATTATACATCCACGACGAAATAGAAATTTTCAAATCCCCGAGTTCGTTTTGATATACCCCAATCCCCATCACCAAGTACTCCGGAAAACCCAATTAACATATTACCGGAAACCCCTACGCTTCTTTCACAACGTAGCACCTCAAGTCTACCCTCAGATTACTTAGGTTCAACACCAACATCTGAACAAATACGTGAAAATCTCTTTAACCCCCCAAACCAAACATCACGACTACCATATTGGACAACACAATCATTCACACAAGGTGAACCAAATTTCATAAAAGATCCAATAGATATTTCTACAGATACAACAACATCATCATCACTACCAGAAACATTATCACTACCATCAACACCATCAATAAGCCAGATTTCACCGACACCTTTTCCTCTAAATTTCCCAAATAACCTCGACGTTAGATATCGAGAACAATCATCAACAAATATCCCTTTGAGATTAGACTGGAATACATTCACAGCACCCCCACCATTATTTGGACAACACCCAGAAAGTAACCGACTCCACAACTGGGCACTTAATAGATTACAATATAGACAAGATATCCACGAAGACATTCGTGACCATAACATCCAAATACTCCAACAAAATAGTCTACAAATAAAATTTGAAATCACGGTTAAACTAAACAACATTGCTCAACATCCTTACCCATTAAACCCACCAAATATAACAGCTCAATCGCTACCACCACCATTTCTAACAACTGAAGTAATATATAAATACGACAGATATACCAAAAAGACAATTGGTTACATCACATTTTATAACCCGTACTCAGGATTATCATACACATGTATATTCTAAGAATATTGATTTTTCTCCAACTCCATTTTCTAATAATCTCCGATCAGAACATAAATCCTTCTCCCCGCACAGGACCCCAAGACTTATTAGTAACACATTACGATTGTGAAGAAAATGAACAAAAAACACTACACAAATATGCAATAAATCAAGTATCACAATGCGAAACAGAACCACAAGCTATAGAAACTACAAATTCAATAGCGACACTCTATTCAAACGCCCGAGCAACAACAGTTATAGGATATAAATTTACAGCAACATTTTCCGAAAAGAAAGTACATTGTTCACAAGTCTCAAACGGAAATAAAAACCGACTTGACCACGAATCCTTCTACCAAAGTAATATAGAACGACTTTTACATCTCAATCCACAAACTACTCAGACTAAATATCACAAGAAATAAAAACACCGACAGAAAAATAGTATATTTTCAAGTCTTTGCCGATTCTGTACATCAAGCAGAACTTGAAAGATATCAAGGACACATTAAACTAGATGAAAAATACCCATACAACGGCGCACACGGAAGAATAACTTATGACATACACGATAAGCACTGGATACCACACATTGGTATAAATAATCCATCAAACTGCAAAGCAGACACAAAAAATAGAGGATATCAAGAAATAATGTTTTTCGATTGGAAAATACAACTCGAAAAAATACAACTCACACGAGATTTATCTGACAACACAATGATCTATCAAGGAATTAGACTACCTTGTAAAAACGATCAAGGTTATTGTGACCCTACAACACGAACACAAGCAACAATTGTTTGGTTTCCCGAAGATACATGTACAATATTTCAAGTAGCAAAAATACACGCCCGAATGATAAAATTTCACGAAAAATACTTTATACGATCAATCCCATATGAACAAGTAAATCCATCACGAAAAAAAAGTACTAATTTTCGAAACATCCACAAAATAGAAAATAAATTGACACGTTTTCAAATATATCAAGAAACAGAACTCGCATGCAAATACAGAAATCCACTTCACAAAACACAATATTCTGAAATATTAGTTGAATACGAAAAAGGTTTTGACATGACCAATGGAAAAATAAAAATTGACTCTTATGCCACAGGTCATCCTCTAAATGAAGGAACATCATATATACCAGTCAATTTTCAAAAAAGTAATGGTCAACGTGGTGGACATCTAAAGCCACATGACACAAGAAGCACACGTTTACAAGAACTATCACTAATGAATAATTCTTATTTTGGTAGTTGCCACTATGATATTCACTAAGATATGAAATTAGACTACACAATTAGTCGAATTTTTCAGGAAATGTCACTCTCTGAATTAGAAACACTTCACCAACTATGCGAATTAGAACGGACACAAATCATACAATCACTTGCACTAGCAGTATTAAAAATACCCTACGCAGGATATTTACTATCAGGAAATAGATCAAATTTTTTAGACTACGAAGGAAACATTTTATGGTTTTATACTTGTACCAAAAAAGTATCACCACTATATGCTTTTGAAGATAAAAGATGCTATAAAAGAATCCCTATCTTTTATAAAAATAAAGTACATTTCGTTGACACACTTTCAATACGAACATATTTCTGGGATACCGCAGTCCCATGTGGATCAAAAAATAGCCACAATGTAGTACAATTGAACCCTGATGAAGATAAATATTATCTTCTTACCCCATATCCCACATTAATGCAATCACTCAAAAAATTTTCACCCGAAAACATTAGAGCTATTGCTCGAAACCCAAATATCGATATACAATCAATTGGAATATATTCAAAATCCGATATCCAACATCACATTAGAACACAACAATTCCAAGAAGTATTAACACAAATGGACACTATACAAAGACAATCAATTGACCAAAACTTACGCAAACTTGCCGAAACAGCAGGATTTGCAGATATCTGTACACAAGGTTATAGCGGATATTTTAGAGACATTAAAGACTATATATATCTAAATGGTGAAAAATACAGACCACAAGATATTTCACCTATAAATATTTTTAGCTTTGTTACACTAAAAAATGAAATTCTCGATTTTCTAGGATGGCCCTATTACATCTTAGAAAAATTAACCATTTTATACGCAATGTTTAACTTTATAGGATTTCTTTTTTCACTTTTAAAAGGAATCTATAACACATGTGCTATACATACACAAGTAAAAAGACAAGCAAGTGTAGCACGCATACTATTTGCAGGATTTTTTGGAATTTTTTCATCATCAATAAACAAAATTCTTTTAGACGCACAAATAAAAGAATATAACACAAAAATAGCGACAAGACAGAACACGTACGACGAAGAACATAATAATATAGAAGTAACGCCTACAGCACCACAGTTACCACCCCTACCACATAACCATCCATTATCCCTAGTCCCACGAAATTTTCGAAATTAAGCAATAACACATAATCCAAATTTTAGACCAAACATATCGCAAAGTCCTATACAACATATAATGACACATCATTCACAAGATGAAAATACATATGAACAAATTATCGAACAACCCCATACCACCGCTTTTCAGTCTCAAAATAATAGTTTTTTTAGCCCACGATGAGCCAACAACTTGGATCCCTACATCGCTCAAATTCCCATCCAACCAACCTCAACACTCCAATTACAATAATTCCACTTTTTGCTTTCCCGCCACCCGATTTCCCAACCAGTAATATAACATCAAGCATGAATTCAGACACTAATTCAAATATTTCAGTTTTATACTCCATTTCACAACTCAATAACCCTAATAAAGAAACCCCTGATGAATTTGCAGACTCCGAACCATCTCCATCCAATAATTTTCAAACCAACTCCTCAGTTTTTTCAAAACCCCCTTTTCAACCAATCCCACCAAATAACCCACTCCCGTCCATTTTTACCCCCTCTTATGCTTCACAAGTAACTCCAACCTACTCTTCAATTCATTCAGACCGATCATCCAATTCTCCAGGTATTCCCCAAATCTCCCAAGAACTCGATAATTTTATCACCCTACAACAACAACTATTACACCCTAACACCCCCACTATAAATCAGATTTCTTCCACAATAGAATCCTCAAACCCACCTACCCCTCGCCCTCTTCAGCTTATACCGCATCTTTAGCACAATCATCCACATCCACCGAATCATCAAATAGCACTAATAGAGCTTATCGCACTTTTAAAAGAAAATTCCCCAACCATCCATTCCCAACCAAACCAGGAACAGCCCGTGAATATATTAATCATCCACATCACACCAACACGAAAGATTTCCTAGCAATCACCTTACCTTCATTTCCACAATATACTTTAAACACCCTCATGACACTAACGACACACGTAGTTTTGTAGATGAACATGTTTTAATGCCCACACTTCATTGGACATCATATTATCATTTTACTAATCCTCTTTGCCTATCGTTATCTAATACTCATAACGATATAGAAAGGAATCAAGATATGCTATATCGACTCACCACACCACTAACACATAGACAATTTACTTATATAGGATATAAAAAATCACTAAAAACATTCACTGCACCCCGAGCTAACGAATTTACACTAGAATATTACAATCATAATATCATCCGAACTATTCAAGACCAATTTTTAGATGACGACCGCTTCGCTAACCCACAACTAACAGAAATTTTTTTTATCAAAACACCATATGTATTTACACTCAACATATTTGATCACATCGAAAATTTGATCACATCATTTCTGAAGCACTAACTGACATGCAAGCTTACGAAAGTTTTAAAGAAAAATTTCAATTATTTTCACTAACCTTCCACTTCCTTGCACCACATGAACGCGATTGGCACTGCTCACACGACATTATGTTACGCACTAAACAAACCCACACATATACATATTATAAGACGATCAAGATCTTTTGAAGACTATTATAAAGTCTAAGAAAGAAATAACAAAACACAAAAAAGTCAAAAGACAAACCCATAACCAAATCAATTTGATTTTTGAAAAAAGGACACAACCAAAGGAACATAAGAAAGACCACCATAAACCCAACATAAAACGTTATCACATAACAGGACCTCTCACAGAAACCGCACGAAATCATATTCCCACTCCTGGCCTAACCCACCAGAGAGGACGTCCTGAGCATGCTCTATAGCCGGCCTAACCCACCGCGCTACATCCACGCTTTGTGACCACACTTCTATTTTTAATAAGAGGTACTCAAGGGTGAGTAACTCTCCAAAATAACCGAACTAAAACAAAATGCTTTTGTGAAAACAACTAACCAAAATCATAATTAAAACACTGAACTAATAAAAATTTTATAAAATGTAAATTATACTTTGCAGTATATAGATCAGCATAAAACAACAAAGACGAACATCCAAAGACAAAATGACCCCACTACACTCGAAAAAGAATGGCCAACCACAACCAATATGCCGTCCACAATCACAACTCAAAGGATTTAGAGTACGACTTGACTTCGCAGAAAAGGACTTCATTGAACTAGACCAATGACCACCTCGATGTTCAAGTATACGTACAGATCCGAGTTACAAGGCATCCCCTCCACGCACAACCTCCACGCCATTCCCAGACGAGGTCGAACACAAAAGAAGTTCTCTACATAAAACAGAAAAACCCGTCATAGCAAACCATTCTGAAATCAGATTGATTTCATTGGGAAACACCGTCGTTGTCACAAGAAGACACAACGATTGATGTCCCTAACTCCAGCGTCCTGGAACTTCTCTAACAAGAGAAACCGGACAAGAGTTCGATGTTCGCCAAATAACAACGTCCATCATCCATCCTTTGAATTGCACAAAAATAATTCTAAAAAAACTCTGTAAAACCCGGATGGGTGGAACCTGATCTAAACTATATTTTATGATTGGATAAATTAGATATTTTACCACTGTAAAGTATTTAATATTAACCAATCATGATCCATGTAACTAACAACCCACTTATTTGTATGTGCTGAAATTACTTGTAATTTCAGCACCAGAGAGATTTGAATTTAACTAAGAAATTAGTTGCCTCTCCAAGAGAACTTCAGCAGCCGCAACAAACCAGTATATCCTAGATCTATTGAGCCTAGCAGAGACTAGTTAAACACCGTGAGACTAGAAAGTATAAGAGTAAGATTAGGATCGGTATTAGACTAAGAAGTTGCACGAATCTATCCGGCCGAAAATAAGATAGCGTGACGAGCAGACGGTGTACCCTATCCGAAATTACTCTATGAGTTAACCACATCGGTCCTAACTCAATGATGCATTACTAAACCAATTATAGATGTATAATATATTTTCCCCTGCTCGAAGAAGCTTAACTTATGCCTAGCAACCCTTGTTGCTCCAAATTTTGAATAAAGTGACCGAATATTTATGCTCGGGGTGATTTTTTTCTCCAAAAAAGTTTCGAAATTTCAATTAGCCATTTTTGGCAGAATTTTTTTCCATCAAACAAAAAGTATGTTTGTCCAGAGCTCAAAATTAAAAATATATATTTCAGCTATGAGAATTTTTCGTAAAGTTATGAGCTAATAATTAGGTTACAAAATTGCCAATTTGGCCATTTTGGGATAATTAACGCGTGCTACAGTTTGTGCCAAAAACTAGTAAGAAATGGTTCCAATTTGAATTGAGGCATGCTATTTGATCTATTTATAAATAAGCTATATGCTAAATGTTGTGTTTTGTACTTAACATAAAGTGTGGGGGATGATTTTAGGAGTTCCATCAAATTTTTCTAAAGCAAACACTACTCCATAGACTTTCGAGGACATTCAGAACATTCAGGGTCTTACCTTGAAACGCACAGTTTTGTTGACTCTTTAATTGAAATTAGACTACATTAACAAATATACCCGCTCTTGTGAAAAGTGAAAAGAAGTCAATTATCATGGGTTTTTGTGGTCAAAATGTTATCAATATATATTTTCTTCTGTTTTATTCTCAGAAAACAAAATGGAAAATAAGTCGATTACATTCTATTGTTTTTCATGTTTAAAACTAAGTTTTATTTTGGCGTCATACAAAACTTTGCACGAACGTCTGTATTTTTCTAATCATCATCATTATCATGCTTTTTTATTTAGACACATCTTCTTGTTCTCAGAGGTGTTGGTTGATGTCTCTTCAATTTTCTTTTTTGGGTAGTTTTATCGGCTGTTTATCGTTTTTTTTTCTGACGTTGCGTTGTTTCCAATTCTTGGTTTTCAAGTTTGTTACATTGCACTTCATCGTATACTCATCACCATAAAAAGCTCGAGCCAGTTAAAACATCAGAGCTCGTTTGCTCCTCAGCAAATCAACCCTCGAATGGGTGCTCTAATGAGTAAGGTGTACAGCCTACTCGATCTCTAAACCTAATCTTTCAAATTGCAAAACGACTACATCACCCCAACAGTTGCCCCTTTGTCCTTTACAGTCACCAACCCCCGCCCCCCACAACCCCACCAAAACCACTCCGACCAAACCTCCGACCCCCATCACCACCACCATTATCAACATCGAATGTTTTATTCTTAGGCGATTTTTTTTTTGAAAACACAGATCTAAATTTTTAGACGCCAATTTTTAGAGTGTTTTCCTTGAAAAGTTTTATATACATTCAACCCCTTTTCCTGCTGCAAAAAAAATAAAAAAATCTCCCCTTTAAAATTTCTAAATAGTTTCAAAAATGGTTAAAAGGACAAAATTGGGTAACATGAAAAGAAAAAGAAAAATCAAGGGTGCGCCAAAGAAGTTGAAATTGAAAAACAGACAAGACTGCTCGTATCAGGGCGAAGCCCTGAATGTTCCGCCTGCCTTTTAAGGTTTATGGAGCAATAATAACATAAAAAAGTTAATTATAAAATAAAATGAAAAAAAAAATTCTAAAATTTGAAATTTTTTTATGAAATCATCCCCCCACACGCCATATAGAGTACAAAAAAATAGATTTAGCTCATTGTAACAAATCAATTATGGCAAATAAGCTTCTTTCAACCAATTTGGAACGATTTCTAAGACGGATTAAATCTCCGCTTACGCGTTCATAGCGCGAAATATATCGCGCGTTAATTGTCCCAAATTGCTCAAAATGGCAATCTTTAAACCCTGATAACTTAACGAAAAATGATCACAGGTAAAATATCTTTTCAAATTTGAGCTCAAGACAACAATAGCTTTTGAATGAAAAAAGAAAATTCCGTCAAAAATGGCTAGTTAAAAAGTCGAAATTTGTCTGAAGAAAAAAAAAACCCACCCCGAGCACAAATATTCCGTTACTTTCGTATCGAAAGTCGGAACAATAAACAATTTTAGTTTAAAACGTGCAAACAAGTTTGTGTGCGTTGAAATTTGCATCTGAAAAAAGTGGGAAACAATCGAGTATAAAGATTTTTCCTTGTCTTCATCTTAATAGTAAAAAAATGGATTGTAATTGGTTTGCATTGCTTTTTAATGCCTAATTAAATCAAATAAAAACAAGACTGCTCGTATCAGTGCGAAGCCTTGAATGTTCCGACTGCCTTTTAAGGTTTATGGAGCAGTAATAACATAAATATCATTAACAAATTAAATGTAAAAAAAATGAAAAAAAATTTTTCTGAAATTTGAAATTTTTTTCCATGAAAATCTATAAACCTATAAACCCCACACGCCATTTAAACTACAAAAGAATAGATTTCGCTCCTTGTAACAAATCAATTATGGCAAATAAGCTTCTTTCAACCAATTTGGAACGTTTTCTAAGACGGATTAAATCTCCGCTTACGCGTTAATAGCGCGAAATATATCGCGGGTTAATTGTCCCAAATTAGCCAAAATGGTAATCTTTAAACCCTCATAACTTTACCAAAAACAATCACAGGTGAAATAACGTTTCAAATTTAAGCTCAGGACAACAATACCTTTTGAATGATATTAAAAATTTCCGTCAAAAATGGCTAGTTAAAAAGTCGAAATTTGTCTGAAGAAAAAAAAACCCACCCGAGCACAAATATTCCGTTACTTTCGTATCGAGAGTCGGAACAATAATCCATTTTTAATTGATTATATTTGATTATTTTATACTCTTATAGACATTGACAAAAAAATTCAATTTTAATCAATTTTTATTAGTGGAATTCAAGGCGTAATCATGCCCAACTCAAACCGTACGCGGACTAAGTTCATGTTGAACCTGGGGATGTCTCTCGCAAAAGTCAGAAATTCAAAAACTGGTTAATTTTGTTGGTTGAAGTTGTTGTTTTGCAAAAAAAAAATCATTTTATATAGGCGCGGATCTTCGAAACTTTTTTAAAATTGACTTCATTAGGACTTTTGTTACGGTCGACCAAATTTTTTTTCAGCGGTGTTTGACATTTACTTTACAAATTTATTTCCCGAGCAATCTCTGAACAACAAGCCAACTAATTTTTTCTGCGGCACGTGCTTTCCCCTCAAAATTAATCTTTATTGTCGCTAAAGGCGCCTTTAGAAAAAATAGGTCAGCTAAAAATAGATGTCGTACAAAAGTACCAAAGAGGGACCTAATGAGAGGTAAGGGGGCGTGTTCCTCTTTATAAATCAGTTACTGTTTTTGTATTTTGCTTGAGTATTTAGAAGAAATTCCGCCTTCGCTGATCATAGTTCCTGGCTTTGACATCAATGGCAGGTCCCAGTTCATGAAGAAATACCAAACATACCACCCTGGTTACACTCGACAACGACAAAAGAAAGATGTCGAGGATTATGTCGCGTGGCCAAAGGCTTATGTCATGCGTCGGCAAGTTTCGGACACGACGACCGGTAATGTGGTGCCAGCACAGAGCAGTCAGTACGGAAGCAACCGGTTCACCTACACCGGCTATTTTTCCAAACCGCTCTTCACCGTTTACAACATGAGCATAGGAGCCAATTACTCAGGTTAAAATTCATCCATATTTGTCATAAAAAGAATGAGTCAGCGCGCAAAAAAGACCGATTAGTTTCTTTAGTAGAATAACTTATCAGTGTTTACAGTCTACATGCAAAGATGTCTGGAAAAAGCGACTGTGCGACTTTTTGCGGCATTGTCTGCCGAGTGCTGCAACCCGTACGACATTTACCTCGAACCAATGTTCTCGGGTGACGACGCCGAAACTTCCGAAGAAGCGAAAAGAGTCGCGAAAGTTTCCTCGGATATATCGTGGGGGGTAGGAACTATTCACGATTTTGAGTTCCTTCCCATAGCTTAAATTTTTCAACAGAAAAACGACAATTTTATCGTTGTTTCATCCTATTTTTTGCTTATTCAAATCTCAAACTGAAAATTGCAGACTACAAAGGAATCTTTCGCATTAGCGTGTAATGTTTTTGTGTTTAAATTTGAAATTGAACCTTCAGAGTTCAAATATGGTTATTGTTCAGATGGTGATAATTCTGATCAGCTGTCTAGTGTTGTACCTTCTGTTGACCATGGTTAGAAGTGAAGTGCACAAGAAGAAGAAGATGACCAAGACAGAAACAGGGTAAGAGCATCCAAGTCTAGATAACAATAATACTCACATTTTGCTACCACGCTCAAGGTGGGATGCATTAAAAATTTCTCGCCTTGCAATCATAACTTAACGAAATTAATTTATTTAGTCAAAATTACATTAAAATCTATGTCAAAATCAGAAAAAAAATCAAATTTTCTGACTTTCTTAGAAACTATTCATTTTTTAAATACTCATTTTGGCAGCAAATGGTTTTAAAAAATCATTAAATTTCAATATATTAATAATGAATAGCAGCCATTTTGTTTTTGAAGTAAGCTGTAAAATATTGATAAGCTTCAATGAATAATGATGTTTAAATTTTTTATAGGTTCGCGATGATCAACCCCTCGGAAAAACATACTGCAGCGCCATCCAGTAAGATCGACTACTCATCGGAGAAAAGGCACTACTAAAACAGTTATTTTGTGTTGTTTAGATTCCATTGAGTGTAAGAAATGATGATTTTTTGACAATGCAAAAAAAAACAACTGCTTTAGATTCAAATGGATTTATCTTTTGATTTATTTAACTGAAAACACATTAATTTACAAAAACGATATTTAATACTCAATTTAATATGACACATTTTGGAGCATTGGACAATTTGCATGTTTGCGCGCTAAAATTTGTATTAGGATAGATAATCATATAAATAAAAAAAAGGATATCGTTAGTGTGCAAGAAAAACATTATGTTCCGACCAAATTCATAAAAAAAGCATATTAGCTTCGTTTTTTTTGTGCGTGGTGTGATAAGAGAGTTATATGAACAAAAAGACGAGAAGAAAGACGGTGAACTAGGCGTAATCGACAGCAGTTGTCTCGGAAAAAAATAACAAACAAAAACTAAAATTATATATATTAAAGAATATCAAATCATTTTTAACTTTTTTTAGCACAAAAGCTAAAATCTTTTTAAAGCTTAGAATAATATATCATTTGATTGAATGCAATGGTCTTTTGCGGCGCCTAGTAGTCCGTTGAAAACAATTAAAAAACTAAAATTCACCAAAAAACAAAGTTTCTCCTAATATTCTGAACCTGAAGTGGCCAAAGCGTTTTAAACGTTAAAGTCATTTCGCGATTTTTTTAAATTTTTTTTATAACTGGTTTGCGCAGTTTTCTCCATCAATTTCAACTTTGTGTCTGGAACCGCACTTTTTTGCTGATAATTACAAACCTCAAACAAAAGTGTCCAATTTTGGAAGAAAATATTCGCGCACTTCAAAGTCTGTATGCGGAATTTAGAGACAGGGTAGTACTTTTGGCGTGCAAAATTGACAGACAAACCTCAAAACAATCAAATTTCATATGCAAGAGAAACAGCCTTTTTTCATATTCTCTGTTTATCTTGTCTCAAATGCTGATATCTAATTGCCTTGAACACCAAAACAAGTAGTGAATTGTTCCATAGTCAGCGGCGTGCGCAGAAATTTTTCTTGGGGGAGGGTGTAGGCGGTTTTTCGAAACAATGTGAAAATTTTGTGGATCTTTTTTTTAAGTCGATCAATTTGATGTTCCGAGCTCTCCGAAAATACTATAAGGACCTTTTTTTAGCAAAATTGTTCTGCACCGCAGGCAATTATTTCAAACAACAGAAAATTGTTTACAAAATATGGGAGCATTCTCAAACTTTTTCTAAAAGCGCAAATATAATTAATTTTGAAAGGGGAACGCGCGCCGAAAAAGCGCAACTTTTTAGTCAAAATTTCCCAAAAAAAGCAAAAAAACCGTTAGGCGACAATTCGTAAGAGGCGACAATTCCCAACAGGAGACAATTTGTAACAAGCGACAATTCGTAACAGTAGATTAAGCGAGGAACCTGATTCACGTGTAGTATTCCTTTCGTGCCGGACGTTATCGCAGAGGAGCAAGCGTGTTCTACCTGCCAATGCCTTGCTACGAATTGTCGACTGTTCCGAATTGTCGCAGGTTACGAAAGTCGCCTGTTACGAATTGTCGTCCTACCCATATTGGGCATACTTTGTTTTCATCTTACATAGTTTTCTCATCTTATCTGAAAAAAGTTTAAGTTATATTGTTATACAAAAACAAGGGGTCAAAGTCTCATTGCTCCAATTATCGGCCTACATTCCTATTGCCAATTTTCGGCAAAGTTCTAGGAAAATTTGTTTGAAAACAATTGATTGTTTTTCTGGAAAAACAAACAGAGTATTGTGAAAAGCTAAAAATTTTGATTGGAAAAAAATCGAAATATAATGCATTACAATAGTAGTCTCATGTGAAAATTGAAGAAACTAAAATAAAAAAAAGCAAACACAGATTGTCTTCATTGAGTTAACAAAAAAATCTTTGATCCAATTCAACACAAAATATTGTTAACAAAGTAATATAATCGTGGACTAAGCAAACTACTGCGTATTTTACTTAAACCATACTTAGGCAAAAGACAAAAAATTGTGTTTTTCTGCAACAGGCAATCGAAATCGAACACTTCGTCATATGAAGTGCCACAAGATACTGTGTGCGGTCCCATACTTTTCCTCATTTTTTATAAAGATGACATTGTTCTGCCAAAAACACTGTTATAACAAAAAACATTGAAAAAGACTACGCTCAAAATTGAGTCTAGATTTATAATGGTTAGATAATTGGTTGACAACTTTACAAAAATGGAGTTGAGACAAAGTAAAATTGTTGATACTAATAGAAACACAAAAGCATCGCAAATTTGGAAATTCATAAATCAGATCAATTTTCTTCGTATATCTATCTTGGCTTGATTATTGATAAAAGTTTAAATTTCAAAGCCTCCTATTATGTACATTTTGAGATAAAACCAGCTGAAAGCGCTGCGGTTTCGTTTACACCGAAAAATTTTCAACAGGAAACAATTACTTTCAATTTACAAAACTTATATTAGGCCTGTATTTGAAAATGGAACAATTGTATACGGCACTGCCAAGCAACCAAACTGTTATTGAAGATTCAAAGAAATACTAGCATTTTTCATGGAGACTGTGCTTGATTTCTAGAAAGCTTGACAGGTTTTTGAGGCACGAATCGAGCGGAAATACTTGCAAAAAATATTCTTCTAAAACAGCTGATTAACTTTTTACCAGAAATTTTGAGAAGTGTCTCACATAAGAATAATGTTAGGCCAGCAATAACGAAAACGGAAGTAGCAAAATTAATTAGAGAAGAAAACAGAATAAGGGTCTAAAAACAAAAAAAGTCAAATTGAAAGGCTCATTGAAATGTCTGAAAAACAGAATTAGGTTGTTGTTGAATATGCAATTATTAAGTTTGATGGAAACACATATGAAAATTTTGTTGTTTAATTTGAGAATCAGCTCAAAGTGTCTCTTTCACATTGGTCGATAGTATCATGGGTGAAAAAAAATTTGTTTTATACAATGAATATTTATTTCTTTCTATCTACTTACAGTTTGGACAAAACTTTTGCGTCTTTCTTCCATAAAATATCTTTTTTCATTACTGAAAAATTTGATTCTATTCTAGGGGATTAAAAACAGATCGCAAAACCTGAAAATTGTTTACTATTTGTTTCAGTTTATGTAATAAACTAAAAAAATTTGTTTGTTTTTCTTGAATCAAGTGAAAACTTACTATCAGTATGCATAAATTAACTTGTTAAATTAAAATTGAAGAATTCTTTTTAACTTTGAGCCGCAATGCAACCCGTTGCAAGCATTAACAAAGAGTAATTTTATGGTTTATTATCAGTGTTTCAACAAAATGCTCACTAATTCAGTATAAAGAAAATGAAACCGAAGTGTTTTTAAGAAAAAAAAATTCTGCCGCTTTAAGCCAAAATGATCGAAACAAATTTTCCATCATTACAAAAAAAAACATTTTTTGTTAATTTATTTAAGACTAAAACTATAAAAAATAAGTTTTGATCAAATTTAATTGTATAATTTAAAACCAATCGTTTATTAGTTGGCTGGCTTTCATGATAGAGTTCGTTTCGCGAAAAATCTGTAAAAAACTGTTTTCTTATCCAAGTTTCTTGATTCATTGGAAAAAAGCTTTCAAAATTGCTGTGACAAGTTTTTAATAGGCATGTATATTTATTAAAATTATTACCTATGCAAACGTCCCATGCCACACGAAAAAAAAATGAAAATCAGATGTGATTATCAGGCTTAGTAAACGTATGCATCTAAAATTTCAAAATATGCAACTACGATATGCAACAAAAAAAGTCTCGAATATGCATCTAAATATGCTTCTAAGAAAAATGTTGGCTAGCCAAAAATTTATTGCAAGGAAATATTGCAAGCACAAAATAACATATGAAACAGATTCTCTTCTGTCAGGCGTTTCCTCGTATCCGTCAAAATCTGCCCATATGTTGAAAAAGACCTTTCAACATCAACTGACGCAATTGGTGAAAAATTAGAAACCAGATTTCTCTTTTCGTCGCTCAAGTTAACGAGCTCAGTGGGGTTCAAAATTGCCGTTAGACCGGCATTCTTTTCAAGAATATTGTCCAGTTTCGCAGAAACATGTGGAGCAAACTTAGCTGTAGATAAGTGCAGAGCAGCCATTGCTTCGCCGGCAGAAATAGAGCGTTTTTGAAGATTTTTGAGAAGGATAGGTAAATCGCTGTACCGAGCAAGAATGTCTTCAATTCTCAACTTGAGTTCGGGATTGGCAAGCAGCGCTTTTATGATAGGAATGTGCTTGTTGGCGGAATTTTCGAAAGTTTCCACCACAGTTTTTAGACTCTCAAAATTGTCGTTGAGGTAAGTCACAGCTTCTAACCAAGTTCCCCAACGGGTAATACAAACTTCCCCGCAATGCATTTCGCCTTGAAGGGGCCTTGTTGAACACTTTTTTGACCCCAGAAACTAGTTTATCTACTTGGTCTTCGTTTTCTCGAATGGTTTCACAAACTCTGTGAATTCCATGCGCCAAGCATGTAACATAGGTCAGTTTCGGTAAAATGACTTGCAACCCTGGAATATACACTTTTAAAATTTATAAAAAAAATTTGAAAAAATTAAAAAGTACAATTGAAAAATACCTTGAATAGCTTTTTTCATGTAAGCGGCCCCATCTGTTATGCAGACAAGAAAATCATCAGGACAACTCGAAATTTTTGAGATAGTTGAGTTGATAAATCTTGCAATAGTATTTACTCTCATTTCTCAGAAATATGCAACAACATGTTCGTTCGTGGTCAAAATATGCCTCTTCAATATGCATTTATAATATGCCAGTAAAACCCTAAATATGGTATCTAAATATGCATCTATGCATCTATGCATTTATACTAAGCCTGGTGATTATCTTTAATTCTTACCTAATTCACATTTAGTGCAGACAAAATTTTGCTTTTATTTGAGTATGGGCAAAATTGGATCATTTCTGGACAAAAATAGATTTTTATTGAAAATCCATGCATGAACAAGGCCAAAATCAGACCCGTAACATGCCTGAATCACTAACTTATCCCCCTTGGTTTTTTTATTTAAACAAGAGTTTGACCAATTCTGCTCACTAATGGATAAATTCTGGTGGAACTGGTAGAGACAGTTGCAAACAGATAAAAGTAGGAACAGACTGTTGGAACAAGAAAGTTGGAACTGACAAAAATAAACAAAAGACCAAATGACCTATTTTGGCGTGCAAAAACTAATATCTTGACAAAAAGTATGTCTGAAGGTCACGAAAAAAAATCAAACTTTGATTGTAAAACGTGTTCAGAATTGTCGGTTTGTTTTTCTCAATTTATTTTGTCTGTTCCAATTTTTTTGCAGTTTATTGTACCTGACAATGATCTCAGGTCGAAGAACAGGTGAAAGATGTGTGTTGAGAAAAATGTCCGTCGTCTGCAATAAATACACAGCCGTCTGGATCGGTCCATGAATGGACTCACCATTTTGTCAAAAATTGCTGTTTCGCACTCACCCGACTGGAAAAGACAACCATTAGTTGAAATGGAACCGTTTTTTTGGCAGCGGCAGGATGAAACTGTAACCTACCCTTGACGGACGAACTTTTTCTCAATGAGAGTCTTTTAACCTGAAAAGCAAAAAAAAATATGTAATTCATAACAAACGATAACCGTTATAGTTATTTGTGGAAAAAAAGAAAAAATTAAGTTCAAGAAACAGTCGCTCTCTTTCAATGACCTTCTAGAAAATTCCGCCTGCTAAAAAGGCCAAAAATTTGAAAGTTCTTCTTGCCGTTCATCGTGTGATTGTTACTTAAGTTAGATACAAGAAATAATTTGTGCTTTATTGTGAAAATGAGCGTGGATATCGTGGATATAATGGAATGTTTAGATAACTTCAAGGATCAACCAGGGATGGTAAGCCTTATTAAATGCTTGCAAAGTGAGTTCGATTCTCTAAAATCCAAATAAATCGAAAAAGAAAAAAGACTTGCGTATCTAGAAAGTTATGTTTCGCAAATGGATAAGACTCATAGCAGTACTTGGTCTATTTTTGTGATGAAATGGAAGATTTAATAAACCGTGTATTAAAACAGAAATGTACAATCGCAAGGATGCAATCATTGTAGATAATCCTCCGGAAATGAAAAGTGAAAACCTTACAGAGATTATTTGTGCCTTTTTTCGATATAGACTCTAGTCGGATGTCACCCTACCGACATTAAAGCCTGCAAATATCTCGGTAAAGCAAACGATTCTGCAGTAATTGTTAAATTTGCTTACTTCCATCAGAATAGTTTCTTGTGGAGATCCCAAAGACAATTATTCAAGCTTAAAAACAACAAAGAGAAACCAGTTTACTTCACTGAACAGCTCCCTACCCACAACCGTGATCTACTCAACCTAGCTAGAGATAAAGGTATCAGAGATGTGACTTACAATTGCAATGTGCAGCTTATTGTACCAATTAAAAAGAGTTGGGTTACATTTCGGCCTGTTTATTTATCCAAAGATTTTGAGCAGCTTGGAAAGGTTGTTGTTAAACTGAAAAATTGGCAGTCAACCTGGTGTCAATTGCACAATTAATGGAGCTCTTGTATCCATTGTTTATGGTGAACTTACTCAGCGCTATAAGACTGATAGAAAATGTGGTCTTGGTAATTCGTCAACGGGCTGCACGCCTGAAGTAAAAGCAGTTAACTGTAGATAATTGTTAGCATGGTCAATGAAAAGGCTTTTCATAGTAATATCACGGTTTTTGCGGACAGTTTATTTTCTTATGAAAAGGGAGAAAAGTTCGTTGAACGCTAGGAATAAGTTTGAAGTTCTCTCTCTTAACATCAGATCTCTTTCAAAAAATGTTGATGCTCTTTCGTGCTATTTGCAATCAAACAATCTTAGCCCGACAGTTAATGTTTTGACTGAAACTTGGCAAATAAGCTATCAACCATTCAATGCATCGTCTTTTAAAAATAAAGCATGCGCTATAGCAAGTTTTGTCAAACAATACTTAGATACAAATGAGGTCTTCTTAGACTTTATTGTTGTTTTTACCTTATCTTACTGAACATTAAACAAAAAGATATAAATGTCTCGGTTGCTGTCATTGATAACTCTCCGAGTATCAAAACAACTGACTTTATGGATGATTATGAGAACATTCTTGAAAAATTATCCTGCAAAAGTAAAAACCATTATTTTTTGGGAGATTTTAATATCGACACAAAATTGAGCAACAAATTAACACGCAGTTTCATCCATTTGAACCAATCTTATGGGTTTTCTATAGCTTACACACAAGTGCTTCGACGAGAATAGGAGAAATTCGAGAGAGTTGCATTGACCATGTTTTATTTGTGATATAAAAGATATTATATGCTTTCACGTGTCACCAGGTCTGGCGCAGGGATCTTGGGAAAATTTCGGATGATGATACTGTCTGCAAATTTCTGTATAAATTGAAGACTTGTGTGATTAAAATTGATTGGAAAATTATTGATATAGATTATCTAGTTGATTCAGCAACAAGAGCAAAGCAATTCAAAATAAATAGGTTTTTCCCTATCAGAAAGTATAATGCAAAACCAAAATTTTTCTAAAATCCCTGGTTTATCACCGCGATAAACACCTTGTTCAAAAAAGGCAAAAAATGCGTGAAAATTTCATGCATATCAAACTTAACGCTGACAATGAACGCTACAAAAGCGTTCAAAATCAGATAAACAAACTGATAGCGGATACACAAAAAGCAAATCAGCGTGTTGAAATTGATAGAATACTCAAAGACAAAAACAAAGAGTTCTTCAAATATGTTAAGAGACTGCGTGAGCCTAACAAAAAGAATAATGATTCTCGGTTAGATGCAGAACAAACAACGAATACTTTTCACTTTTCACGCATACGAAAAAAAAAACAAGAACAAAAATTAGAAAGTGTTTCGTTTTCAACCAAAATGCCAGAATTAACAAATTCCATGTTGCTTTTCCCTCTAGGAACTTCAGAAAATTTTGAAACAATTCAATCATTAAATAACTCAACCGCTGAAAGTATTGATGGTTTGAACAAAGTTTTTTTGAATCTTTCATCTCCCGTTCAATCGGAATATTTATCTGTTTCTTACTAAATACTCTAGTCAAGGTTGTTTCCCCGCTTCTTTCAAAATTGCAAAAAATGTTCCAATTCATGTCTGGTGACAAGTCAAAGACATCTATTTACCGTCCAATATCTCTTCTGAATGCCCGCAGTAAGGTACTAGAGAAATCAATATCCCTCAGAAAAACATTTTTTTTGACAAGAACAAATTCTTATGCGATTCCCAGTTTCGGTTTAGACAAAACTATTCGTCGATCTAAGCAGTTCTAAAATTGACAGAGTCCATCAAGAACAAAATTGACGAAAGTTATGAAGTTTGCAGCGGTTTTTTATATTTAAGTAAAGCATTTGATACAGACAATCACAAAATACTGATAAATAAGCTTAACTGCTTGGGCATCAGGGGAGTTGTTGGCGACCTTATTAATTCTTATCTCAAAAAACTTAACCAATTTGTTGCTCTTGGGAAGAAATTTTCTAAGACTTCACATAAATCGATGGGCGTTCCCCAGGGTTCATATTTGGGTCCTCTACTTTTATTATTATACATTAATGATATGGCGGGTTGTTTTTCGACACCAAATGCTCCTGTGGTTTTGTATGCAGACGATAGCTGTGTAACTTTTCATTCAATAGCAGACCCGAAATTTTATTGATCAAAGTGCTTTCAAAAATTTCCACGTGGTTAATAGTCAATTGTCTAAGTCTAATTATTTCGAAAACTTGTTTTGTGAAAGTCAATGCAAATTGCTCAAAATACAAAGTTGTAATGAATGGATACACATTAACGGAATTGGATAGATTGGGTAAATTTTTTAGGATTGCACATAGATAATTGATTAAATTTCCAAAACCACGTCTTAACTGTGTGCATTAGAAGATCGAAATTGGTAGGATTTCTACGATTTTCCAAACAATATCTAAATGAATCTCAGAGACTTAAGTACTATATTTGCTTTAATAAACCAGTTAAAGAGAATGATATAATTGGCTATAGTTGCGTTTCTAAAAAGTTTCAAGAACCTTTTTTTTAACTCCAAAAGCGTGCGCTACGCATGATTTACAATAAACTATTTAGGTTTCCCACTGACAGCTTGTTCCAGAAATCGAAAATGTACACTATTTTTGAACTATATGCTGGTAAACTGTTATAGTACACAGTAAAAACTATCACACCTCGTAATTTCAATTCAGATTTTTTTGTTTTTCAAAATGATAAATTGTGTATGCAATCTTTTTTTTTTACTGTAGAAATAAAATACGAAAAAAAAAACGAATTGCATACAGAGCTCTTTAAGTTTTCAACAATTTCCACGGACTAGAAATTTTTGCCGTTGGCGGGCTCATCCCAATATATCAGAAAACGGACATTTATATACAAGGTGCAAATGACGTGTTCAAATTTTTCTTCTAAAGGCATCGTAATTTGACGATAGTTTTGTGTTTTTATTATTTGATTTTAGTGGTTTCGAGGGTAACAATGATGTAACTTTTAACAATGGTTTTAATTTGATTTTTACTTAGCACAAGTAGCAGAACAATTTTGTAAATTTTAACAATGGTCTTGTTTTGAGCTTTTTTGTGCAATGAGTTATATCAGTAAAAAGATAATATGTTGCCCATGAAGTATTTACTATGTATATTAACTTATTTGTGAAGTCAAGCATTCATTTGCTGCCTGGTTATTTGATTTATTCAATCCAAGTTTTCTTTGAAGTACATAATTTTTGAAGCACTTGCGCATATCAGAATGAGGGCAAAAACTGCTAACTTGTAGCGTACTTACTAGGTGACTATTTGACAAGAAAAAAACGCAATAAATGAGTTGACTACTGAGATATAAAACCTAGACTAATAAGTACTCTTCAAGTTACCATTTTTTCCATTCATCCTGATAGCGCGCTTGTTTTTCTTCCGCCCAATTCAAGACACATCAAAAAACGTTCTAAAGCTACAACTGTGAAATCATCAGTAAGTCAAATTAGTTTTTGTATGGATGCAAAACAAATTAAATACGACTCAAAATTTTACCGTTTGATATTTGATATTGTCCAAAATCTATAACTTTTCAACATCTTCTTTTCCCAAAAAACTTCAATATAGATCAAGGAACAGTCGGAATATTCAGGGCTTTGCCCTGATAAACGAGCATTATTGTTTATCTGACACATTATCAAACAGATTAGTTCTTGAGCTTTATTTTACCTTTAAGTTCTTTTTTGAAAACTTCCAATTCATGACTTGGAGCAAAACGCCGATTAGTTAAAGTTGACCTCGCTGAAACCTTTTATTGAATTGACTAAAAATAAAAATTCAAAAATATGTTCCCAGTAAAATCACGTATAACAACGCAGCTCCCGGTGACGAAAGAAATATGATGATTACGATCGGGTTGTCAATCCACTCGTCAAAGTATCTTCAAAGTGATGAGCTCATAACAAGACGTCACACAAAGCGACATCAACAATGGTTTTTAAGGCGCCGGTCTTTAACGCGCAGAGAAAAGGTAACACGCCTCTTAGAAAAATCCAGATAGAACAAATACTCGGTCGTATTTTGAATTGGTAAACGAGAGATGGGTGCGGGATACAAGTCACCCGTTTCGATTAGACTCGGTAAAAATTGCTTACTAATCTCGTGTATCGATCAGTTAGTTTAGGTTCAAGAAAAAAGGTGAACGTCGCCGCAAAAGACCAAAAAATGCAAAGATCGCAAACAGGGGCCCAGTTTGGAACCATGACAAAACGCCGCAATGAGGGCAACCTCAGAGGCAGTAAGCAACAGGGATCCGAAGGCAACTAACAAGAATCCCTTGGAACAGCAGCAAACCCGATACAATATGGATTGTTGGTGATAGAGAGCCCAATGGCTAGTCAAACAAACAGAGTGGACCCATCTCAGGACACAAGTCAAAAGGCGGGATAGCAAAAAACTCCGGAAGTTTCAAGGTGAGAACAAAAAGAGAAAAGGTCCTGCCGTATTCAAGCTCAGGTTTGGGGTGCTTTGCAAATGGAGGTGATTCAGAGATGTGATTAGTAGAGCGCAAGTTTCTTTGGCCAGAAGAGAAAGTAGCTGTGCTAAAAAAAGTCTTAATACTGGACACATCAAAGATGGATACGCATAGTTTTTTTCGCACAATAATTTTACACAATATTTGTGGAAAACTTTTGCCCGTAAAGCGCTAAATTAAGTACTGAAAACTAGTTTTTGTTGTATAAATCCAAATTTTTTTAGCCTTAATCTCTCAAGTAATGAACGTCACTCGATCGCTTTACTAGTGTGATATTCCTTAACTGTAGCTAGCTTGTTGGAATAAAAGTAAAGCTTTAAACTGTTAATTTAGCTTTCTTAGCTGATGTTATCTGATTTTCCGTAGCTGAGATTAGTTACTTGATAAGCATACGGATGTATGACACACTGACTAATTCAACTGTACGGTTTTAGCACCACCGAATGGCCTTGACCACAATTACATAATAATAGCATAATAATGTATAATTAACACATATGATAACTGCAGTTGCAGTAGCTTCCAAACTGTCCTCAAGGTTACCTACTGCTAGCGCAGTACCACATTCCCCCAAGGACCAGGAAAATTTTATCAACTAAATACAAAATTTTATAAATAGATAACAATAGTAGAGTTTTCTACTCAGTTTTGTGATCCCATTGGTGATACGAGTTTTTAATGAATAGTTTTCTTTTCTTCTACTTTTCATTTTGCTGGTTTCTTGATTTCCAGAGGCACTTTCCACTGATTCTTCTATGGATTTGTCGTGTCTAACGCATCATACCCAAATTTCTTTCGAAATAGGTGACGTTCAAGAAGCTTCAGTCGAGTTTTCATCGGTTTGTTCTTATCCATCTTCACATTAGCCAAACTGAATCTGTATTGCTCCAAGGCCATTTCGTTCAGGTCTGCAACCTCCTCGCCTGTACTAATACACTTCACCGAATGTTTCACCGGACTGACCAATCTTTAAAGCCCTTGATTTTTCGTAGCTCGCTTACTATACCTCACACTCATTCCAGTTTGTTCATCTACAATCGAGTCATCCGAGATCCCGGATGGAGAACAATGCTCGCCTGTTGACTCTGCTTGATTCTCAGCTCTAGATTTTACGATTTCTTCAGCTGTCCTTTGCAAACCTCTTGTCAATACTTGGTCTGCGAGACTTTGCCATTCCTCTGGGGCCATGTCCTGATTTTGAAAGGCATTTAGAATTGAACTAGGGGAAGTATCTGAGTGATGCGTTTCCTCGATGGTTTAGTTTGAGTATGAGCCAAATTCCCCGAACTGCTTGGCTGATCTGATGGAATAATCGTTTCGAATTGATCTGACATTCGGACCTCTTCTGCTAATACTGCAGCTTTCTTTTTGTCCGATTTGCCTTTCGACTTTGTCGTTACCTCATTCTGTCTTTTTTCGTCTCCCCTAATGATTTGAGTGCCACTTGATCTTGCGTTTTCGGTCCTATTGTCGTTGGACCACCGAGATTTGGCTTCGCCCGTTTCACTGCCAAATTAAGGCCTCCGCCGGTTGGTTTTTCCGAGACGTGACTACAGTCTCGCTATCCTGAAAAAGATCCCTTGTCTGTTTTCTCGATATGTTTTGGTCTTCATTCTCAGACTCCGTATCGTCGTTTTGCTCCGCATTTTTCTTTTGGTGCTTGCTCTTTGGTTCCTCCAGTGGACTTTTTGCTTTTCTCTTCTGGCACAATCCTTCCTGATGTGTATTCTTCGGAGAGCTTGCCACCTTTGCCAAATCACTTTTACGATAGACTGCTCCTGTAGCTGTTGTTACCGTCTTCGGCGAATCAGTTGTTACTTTTCCTTTGAAGGGTTTAGTCAGGGCCGCCCCACTTTTGCGCGTCTCATCCCTGCGAATGAGATTATGACTATTCCGTTCCGACCCCTTCGGTTTATCCTCGACAAATCTCTTCTCCCATGAATATAGGAGTTCCTTACGTAATTCCGGGTCGATAGTGCTAGTGGCATCCACTAGTTGTTGAAGATTTGGACCGTCGTATCTACGTCGTTCTGCGTTCCAGTTGGCGTTCGCTTCTAACAGTGTGCGGAAAATTCTTGCTCGATTCTTCTCCTGAGCTGACATATTCTCTTTTTTGAAAAGAGGGCTGACATCCCGACTCTTTTGACCCTTCTTTACGATTTTTAGAGAATCCCGAGATTGATCAATCCTCTTCTTTAACTGACTAGCCGTTAGCGACGATCTCTCCAGGTGCTGTTTATCTAAATGATCAGAAAATTTGACAAATTTATCTCGCATAATCTTAAACTCCGTTTTTGGTAATCTACCAAAATGTGCTTCAAACGGTGATCTCAGTATGGTTTTCTGTTTAATCCACTGCATGTCCCGAATTATTGTGCTAAGACATTATTTAATCAATTTTACATTCTCTTCAAAAAGCATCACCCCCAACCGCCTTTTTATAGTTTGTATTGTTCTTTCAACTAAACCACAACCACGATGGTCTCCCACCGGACAAAACTTTTGTTGTTTGATGTTGTTTTTCATGGCAGAATTTTTTCATTGCTTTTCCTTTGAACCCCGAGAATTGGTCAGTTTTTATCGATTCCAGGATTCCGTGCATATCTATGTACGAGCGTAGAAACTAAATGGTAGATTTCCCCCCGTTCATTTCGTTACTTTAACCGAAGGAAATTTTGAGAAACGCTCAATCGCTGTTAGCAAATAGATTTTCTTCCTCTTACAATTTTCTAAGGGCCCCGCGTAATCTAATTGAACCTCCTGCCCGGGTTGTGACAACAGCGGCAGTGGTTGCGAAGAATTTTTTGGTATAATATATTTTGCATTCTTACCGTAACGTGTACATTCTCTACACTCCTCCGCGATATTTACAATATCCTTGTGCATGTGGGGCCACCAAAAATAATTTGACAGATCCAGCAAGCCTCTTGCCCCGGATGGCCTTGATGAATTCGCTTCATAACTGCTGGTCGAAGTTGTATCGGAACTGCTAGCCGATTGTCTACTAGAGTGCAGGCGTCTACTACAGAAAGTCGAGTCCACAATGGGTTCGTGTACGGGCCCATGAGTTCAAATCCAGCCCGATCCTTTCTTTCTATTACCCGACGTAAGCGATCCATCCACACATCTTCAGATATGAGTTCCGCCAATAGCGTTTTGTCAAAAAATTTAGACAAACTGAAGTTCCAAACATTGCTCATTTCTGCTAATGAGTCGTCCAGCTTCGTTTGACGTTTATTGATTCTTCGTGTTGGTTGAACCGCACTTACTTCGTCACTGTTATCGTCGTCCTCCGCGGTTAAGTCCACTTCGATGATGGATTTAGCAGAGGAAATTGAACGAGTACCTGATCTCGGACTACTAGTGATCATCTGAGTTATCGCCTCCAGTTCTCTAATATTTCCCGTGAATTCCTTATCCTGGCTAACTATGTCATAAGGATATCAAGTTTTTTTGTCTACACTGCGTTCTGATCCCACAATACTGCTCGTGCAGCAAAGTTATCCTCGTACAAACTGTCTGACCCCGATCTGTCCAGCGTTCCTCTCCTTATCCGGCATGTTCGATGGAAAGTAGTTTCCGTTATTTCTCCTTCCGTCAATTTGTCGCTCTCTTCCTGTGTCCTACAGTCTTCTATCCGCACCATCTTCTTTTTCGTTTTTTCACTCTCCATCGCTGTTGAATTCTTGTCTTGATAATGAAATAAATCGACCGACTGAACTGCTCTCGTGCAATTGACAAAAGTGTTTAGATTCAACGCGTTATTAATAGGCAAAAAATTTGAATCGGACTTGTTCTCGTTCCGGTCGAGCTTTGTTCGGTTTTGACCGTTTTGTTGCTATGGCAACCATGCCTGGAATTCAACAACTTGTCTTCTCGTTTCTGTTTTTGAGAATGTTCTAGAAGATTTTCATTCTGATTTACAGAGTCAGTAGCATTTAGTCGACTGTACAAACAGTCGAGTGCTTTATGAAAACACTCAATTGAAGTAACAACAAATTTTTCAACTAATTTTGTTTCTGGCCACGGCTCTCTTGTTGGTTCTCTAGACAGATAATCAACGATCCCCATATCCTTTCCAGGAATATGCACGATTTTGAAATGGTATGGCAATAATCTATCCACCCGTCTCGTTAACCGCGATTGATAGGTCTTATTAGAACGATTGCCTTCTAAGGCAGATGTTAATGCCTTATGGTCTGTAACTATTACAATTTCTTTTCCTAATAAGTAATGTTTGAAACGATCAACTGCCCAAACTACCGCTAATAATTCGAGCTCATTAGTAGAATACTTTTTCTCCCAATTATTCAGGTAGCGCAAAGCAAATGAAATCGGTACCCAGTCGTTGTTTTTGGTTTGTTGTTCTAACGATGCCCCTAAACCACTATGACTTGCATCACATTTGACCCGAATTTCTTTGGCCGGGGTCATAGTAATTCAATTTAGCGATGTTTGCAACTGCTTTTTTGATATCTTCGAAAATTTCTGTGTATTCAGTACCCCATACAAATTTCTTTACTGGGACTTACAAGTTTTTCAATTTTTTCTTCTCATTATCCTCACGAAGTAATGGTCTAAGCTTATCTGTCAAATTAGCTGCATTTGGTATAAATTTCGAAAGATGATTAATACTACCTAGAGAGGATCTAAGTTGTTTAAGCGACCGAGGATGCTCTAACTTGAGTATTGCTTCCGTTTTTGTTATCTTCGGAGTAACTCCACTCTCTGAAAGTTTATGTCCGAGTCAATTCACTTCTGATTTAAAGAATTCACATTTCGATAGTTTCAGAGATAAGTTTTCCTAATCTAACTTCGTTAAGACGTCGGTTATGATTTTTTCATGTTCTGACTCCGAACCCATTGAAACTATCAGTTTATCATCCAAAAAACAAAACGTGTTCCTTGCATTGTTCAATGTTCGATCCATTGCCTTTTGGAATTCCGCTGGCATATCGGCCAACCTATAGAATCCAGTCAAAAAGCGATATGTACCCGTTGCTTTTCCCCCTACAATATTGAAATTACACTGCCTAGCAGTCTGCGGTGTCAGCTTCAACTGACTGTACGCATATTTCAAATCCAGCACAGTGAAGAACAAGGTACCTGCTGCTCGTGCAGTCACTATCTGACTGACTCCATCTAAGAGTTCCTCCACATTCGGCATTTGGTACTTGTTTTTGTACAATTGTCTATTGATAGGTTTGGCATCTAATGCCAACTTGATAGAATCATCTTTCTTCACCGTTATAACAATAGAAGCAATAAAATAATCACTGGTACATTTATCTAACCTCTGAATGTGGCCTTCCAGCAGTAACTTTTCAATCTCCTTTTCAATTTTTCCTTGCACATGGATCGGTATTCTCCTCCCCTTTTCCTGAACCGGGCATAGAGTGTACTTGAACGTTGTGCTCACCACATGATGTATTGATCGTCCTTTCCTGTCGAACAATTCTTTGAATTCTCCATGGAACTTTTTTTTTCCATACCTCCGACTGTTCACACAGTAGTATATCAAAACGAGACTTTGTTTTTTGAGCAGGTCTCTGCGTGGTGGTGATACCGACTCTATTTTGCACATTTAGACCTATTATGCAACGTGTCTTCCGTTCAGTTATTAAAAACGTAGCATCAGGGACTTCCCAGCCAGCTGAGCGTATTTTAGCTTTCAGCGCACCCAATATTGCGATTGGTCTTTTATTATAGTCAACAAATTGTGCTGGCAAATTTAATTGTTATGCAGGTGTAAGCTGTATTTTTCCGGACGCGTCCAGTATTTGTTTTGCCACCGACCAGTTCAGAAATGAAATCGGGCTCCCTGTATCCACTGTCAGAATTATGATTTGATTATCAATTCGAATTAGAGCCTTTAACGATTTCATCCTTTCTGATGTTGAATCTCGACGAATGTCAATTTTTTTCGCTTCAAGTTTGTTATTTCCAGTTTCACTTACTCTGTTCACCTTCACTTTCTCTTTGATGTATCGATTTATCATCCCCCTCTGACTATTGTTTCGTTCAATGCCCTAACCTCAAATTCCTCGCACGAGTCGAATGTTTGTGTCAAGTTACATTCCTCCTCCCAACTCTCTGTATTCTCAGTTATTTCATTGACCTGTTGTGATCGACACATCCGTGCAAAATGATTGGGTTTATTAAAGTTCTTGCATTGTTTTCCCATAGCAGCACAATTTTCTAAGTGTCCATCCACGAATGGTTTGCCACATCTATTACATTGTTTCCTATCATCTGTGTTATATTTGTTCGGTGCCCTACCGTCCGGCTGTTTCCGTCTATTTCGTTCACAATAAGGTCGTTTATTATTCTGATTCCTGTTACCCACCGCCATGATCGATTCCTGTTTGATTTTAATTTGAGAACTCGAATGCGTTACTGCTTGTGTAGTACCCAATGTTGACTTCTGAAATGCTTGAGTCGATTGTTTACTCTGCTCAAATTTTATAGCACGTTTCAATACTTCATCAGGTGGTAACGTTTCAAACGTAAGTGTGTCCTCCAACGCTGGGCTTCTCATTTTTGAGATGAAGAGATCTCTGACTAGCTCATCTTCCAATGTGTCTAATGCCGTTTTGGCTGCTTGCGCAGTTAATGCGGCATGAAATGCCTCTAATGACTCTCCCGTTTCCTGTGATCTGTTGAATAACTTATAACGTTCATAAGTGATACTCTGGCATTTTTCGAAATTCTTCTTCGCTAGTCGGACCATTTCTTTAAATTCCAATTTCGAAATCTCAACATGAGGATTTTTTTTGCACAAATCGTTTCTTTCCTTCCGTTCCAAACGCAAGGAATAGCCTGGATACGAGTCGTTTTTGCACTTCGTTGTAGTAAATGTTGTGACCCACTTTAGGCCCTCTTTCTCTACTTTCTTCATTCTCTGCTGCTACTCGATCCCTTACCAGTGCTTCTCGAGCTGCCGTTGCAGCAGCGTTTTCACCTTCTCTAGGCGTTTCCGGACGTAGTTCTGGTTCCTCCAACACCGGTTTCGGATCCTCCAGAATTACTTCTGGGTTGACATTTTCTTTTACTGTTACAGCCATCAGGAACTGATCAAATCATACCCTGAAATTCCAAGGTGGGTCGGAATTCCCATGTCAGTTCTGTTATCCTGAGCTAGAACTCCTGCTGGCTGCGCCGTGTGATTTTCCCTAACTGTAGCTATTTTGTTGGAATAAAAGTAAAGCTTTATACAGTTAATTTAGCTTTCTTAGCTGATGTTATCTGAGTTTCCCTAGCTGAGATTAATTACTTGATAAGCATACGGATGTATGACACACTGACTAATTCAACTGTACGGTTTCAGCACCACCAAATGGCCTTGACCACAATTACATAATAATAGCATAATAATGTATAATTAACGCATATGATTACTGCAGTTGCAGTAGCTTCCAAACTGTCCTCAAGGTTACCTACTGCTAGCGCAGTACCACAACTAGCTAAAAATTTGAAAAAAACTCAAAAACTTCAGACCGGTTTATCTCAACAGTGGAATAATTTTTGAAACATTTTTAAAATTATTCGGATCACGACTGAAAAGACTTGGGATCAATCCACTTTTTCCGATGATTGTTCGAAGTAATTTGCGTTGAAAACCAAAAAAAAAACGAAAAAGAAAAATTAAACACCCGAATGCAAAGTTCTTCCCCATTTTCAAAAAATTGGAACAATTATTTTGAGAAATCATTTTCAAACCACGCAAATATGACTGACAAACCAACGTGGCTTAAAAGTTTACTTACACATTTCAAACCAAATACCTAAGTTTTGATAGCGCTTTTTACCCGTTCCTGCTCCCAGAAATATCACTGCTACGCTTGTCATCAGTCTGTCTTTCTTGAGGATAAAATAGTATCTGGGATGGTAAGATTGCAAAGGGGTTTCATTAATCTGACTAGAGATGTTTTTTGGATCCTTTCTGAGCACCTTTAAATCAAGCTCCCCCTACTTTTCAGCACAATCAAGCTCTTTTTCAGTTCTCTTCTTTGAAGTTAGCAGCTAATAATCTCTTTGAAATGAACACAAGAGGTTTCAATTGTTTGGTAATCAGCCCCGTGCTTTTGACTCCAGCTATCGGCTGTAATTCAAATTTTTCTATCGATGTAAATACTCCTTATCTGAATAGCGTTATTTTCGAGATGTTGTTAGTTTTCCGTCAAAGATTTGACATTGAATAAAGCATTAATTATTGGTTTTTATGACGTGACCACTGATTTTTTCTTGCATTTTCAGGTCTCTCTAGTTTTTTTTGCAAGGACATGACAGTGCTTTTTGCTGCCATTTTGTTAGAATTAACCCTTGGAAAGGCGTAGCTTAATAACTGAAAACTGAATTTCAGTCTGAAGATGAAAAGGGTAAATGCTTATCATTGCGCCGATAGGGCAAAGGTGCAAAGGTGCTTTGAGCATATCTCAATAGCAGCCGATAGATGTTCGCTGACCTAACTTGGGATCTAAATGAGATTCTTAGCTTCCGAAGCGGCTTGTTACGAGTTGTCACCTATTACGATTAGTCGCAAATTGCCAATTGCTGCCACATAGACGTTTTTTGGGGACCAAATAGCTGACATTGCCCCCTAAAGCGTTTTAATGAGGAAGATCTTACCGCGGTCCGCTTAGGGGATCTTAATTTGATCCAAAGTTTCCCATTTGAGGCCATATCAGATAAAAAAGTTCCTTACTTTCTTTCAGAGAAATATAAATTCTGTTTCTTCGAATGGTTTTCAGCTGCTTTCCTAGAAACAATTAATCCAAAGTAACAATCGACTGACACGAAACTTTAAGGAGGCCAACAACTGAATGCTTCCGATTACAAGCCCAGGAATCAGTTTTTACAATTGTTCTCTGAATTGATCGGTATTCTTATAGCACTTTTTCTGGATCGATACTGCAAGGGGAATTTCCTCCTTATTAATTTGATCAGCACATCTAGCAGCACTCTGACGCAGAACAGATACCGACCTCAGAATATTTACCTCCCATTCAAAAGAAAGGCGGAAATAATTAGATCGAAAATAAATATCGGCCGCTTTTGACTAAATCAGTTTGGAGAAGTCAGTTCATTTCCAATTAGGGTGCGGAATTTGAAAAAAAAAATGCTCTTTTCCTTTGGATCAAACTTAACCTCTCATTCTAAGAGTACGTTTGACATCGATTAGCTGATCAAATTTGTCTCGTCTGTAGATTATTCTATAAGTCGCCTACAGAATTATTGTTTCGACTTTCTTACCGAAAGCAACGGAATATTTGTGCTCGAGGTGGGTTTTTTTTTCTTCAAACAAATTTCGGCTTTTTAACTAGCCATTTTTGACGGATTTTTAAAAAAAAATCATTCCAAAGGTATTGTTGTCCTGAGCTTAAATTTGAAAAAATATTTTACCTGTGATAATTTTTCGTAAAGTTATGGGGGTTTTAAGGTTGCCATTTTGGCCAATTTGGGACAATTTCCACGCAATACATTTCGCTCTATTAGAGCGTAAGCGGAGATTTAATCCGTCTTAGAAATCGTTCCAACTTGGTTGAAACGAGCTCATTTGCCCTAATTGATTTGTTACTAGTAGCAAAATATATCACTTTGTATTTTATATAGCGTGTGGGGGGTTGATTTTCACAAAAAATCCTAAATTAAAAAAATTTCTTTCTATTTTATTACTGCTCCATGGACCTTTTAGTTTTTTACTTGCTCCATTTAGTTTTTTACCGCTCCATGGACCTTAAAAGGTAGTCGAAACATTCAGGGCTTCGCCCTGATACGAGCAGTCTTGTTAATTTTATTTCGGAATTAGCTATCAAAAGTTCATTTGATTATTTGTTGGTGAAAAATTATATGCCTGTTCTGTTTACCTCAAAACCAGCTTTTTTATTTAGCAGTTACACAAATCGGTAACTTACTTTATTGTGTTGTTGTTCACGAAAATGAAACCAAAATAATAGGTCATGGAGACAAAATTAAATGGTACCATGTGAGATCCAAGAGGTCTAGTAGCGCATAACAAAAAGGTGATCTGGTCTTTTCTGTTATGTCGCCCAAAATTATTAAACTGGTAATTGAGCTTCGGTTTTGATTTAAAACCCAGATTCATTTTTGCGGATATTGATTTTAGCCTATTCTATTCGAGCATCATGATCAAGTTTTCAAAATAGCAAAACGATCAGTTTTTGGGCCGTATAACACAAAAGACTAAAATGTTCTTAACAACAGCTCGACCATAGTACAAGTTTTTTCTCCTCTCAAAACTGGCATGCATTGGCTCTGAAGGAAAGTTTCAGGGCCAGTCAGGCAAAAAAGGATAAAATTCACTTAGTTACTGGCACAAACTTTTTTTTCAGCAAATCCGATATGAGTAATTCCCGCAAAAAACGACACGCAAAACCTCAGGAAAACTAATTTTTTCTATTTTTACTCATCAGTGTTTTTAATTCATCAGCAATTTCACATGATACTTATTAGTTGGTATTTTTTAGTATTTTTTGCAGTGTGTACAAATACGCTTTTGATTTTGTTCAAAAAAATACAAGATTTTGTTCTTTTAAATGTTAGTTGGGCTTGAAATAATCATTTACAAAAATGTGCACACTTAGTTCATTTGAAAACGTTTTAATTTACAATATCACTAAAAATTAAACTTTACAGCGAAAAATTAAAAAAGACATAATAATAATTATTTAATAAAGGTCGTTTCTGCGATTCGCAGAGGATCTATGAAAAGCTTTGCAGTCAATGCACAGTAAGTTTCTCTTGTTTTCCCCACATTCTAGAGTTATTTTGTTGAGCGAGGATCTTTTTTGCCACTCAATGTCGTTTTTTTTTTCACTTGGCAGCATCATTGTAGCTGAAATTGCTCAGGCTGGAAGCTTGAGGTCAAGTGAGAGCTCGTCCTCACACACTATCATTGCCATGGCAGGGGATCAATTACACAATCTGACAATCAGGAAATGAACGATCTGACAATCAGGAATCATTGATTCAACTCCTTCACCAGCTTAAGAGTCAACATATAGGCGCGCGCCAAACGTGCAACTTTTTTAAATTAAAAACCGTCCGAAAACTGTCCAGAAACACAAAATTTTGGCCAAAATAGCGTCAAGATTTGGGAGAGCTCATAAGTTTAATTTGATCGACTAAAAAGTCATAAAAAAATTGAAATTGTTTTTTTTTTTGAAAATCAGCTTCTCGCTCGAAATTTTAGATCCACCCTGGTTTTATGCAAATTCATATGCCAGTGTATCAATGCATCCATAGTTTTAAGCGCATATGATATTAATTGGTCATTCAGTTTATTTAAAAATTCAGACCGACAAAAAGTGATGTCCATTCAAGTTCCAGTCAAGGAAAAAATTGTATGAATTACGTTTTGAAGAAAATTTCAATGAAAACATCATGTCACTTACTTTTCCTTTTCGAAACCAAACAAGGATAGCCGGTTACTGTGCAATTACTTGATCTAATCAATTTTCAGCAGAACGAAATTGGAACGTGTTTAAAAATTGTTATACATTATGTTTGCAGCTGCGTAACATGAATTTCATAACATACAGATACTAAGACATTTTTTGCATGAAGTAAAAGCAAAACTTAATTCAATTGTTTTCATCAGACTTATTATAATTGATGATAACAAGAAGCTGTATGTGACCAAGTTAACATCCTCCCCCTTTCACATGCTTAGGGGGGAGGATGTTAATTTGGTTCTAAGTTGGGAATTTCCAGCCAATCAGAATCGACCATTTTACATTCAGCGCTTAGTAAATTTAATTAAAATTAAGCGCTGGGGTGGAGGATCTTAACTTGGTCTATTTGGGGGGGGGGTCCATCTATTTGGTCCACTGCTCGTATCCGGGTGTTTCGAACTAGTTCTACCGATTTTGTGATATTTGGTTATTGAGTTGTTTTTAAATTGAACCATAATTAAGATGTTAACCAAAAACGTGAAATTGTTTCCGCTACGCCAGCTTCCAAGCCTCTAAAATTAGGTCAAACGTCAAAAATGATACCCGACTGCACTCATTAAAAGAATTAACAAGCAATTAAATGATATTTCTGTGGTATGTTTTTATAAAAATCTTTAATAGTCTTTTTTGTCCATTAAGAATAGATTAAATTGCTAGTGTTTTTTCAGAGTGTCGAAAAAAATGACAAAATATTTGCGCTTGGGCAGTTATCTTTCTCCAGAAAAATTTCGATTCAAGCTTTGACTAATTTTTCAAAAAGTCTGAAAACATTTGATGCCCAGGACTCAAAGTTGAAGAGATATCAACGAAAAAATATATAAAATTGCGGTTGTAGCATTTGAAATTGAGACTTATTGCATTACTATAATTCTAAATTGGGATGAATAACACGCATTAATTATCCTTTTGAAGCGTACGAGCCAATTCAAAAATTCCGAAATGAATTGATTCTAGACACAAAACTAGACACAAAAAAAAACATTCTGAATTTTTCAAAGCGTGTGAGTTGATGAAAAAAGACATTGAAAATTGGAAAATATTCAAGGATCTACTAAGCAATTGCCCCCCCCCCCCCTTGGTATCTACTTAAGAATTGCCACCCCTATTACTAAAAGCAGTAAATTAGCACTGAGCTTTCTATTGAGAATTAGAATTTTGCTGCATTCTGATTGGTCGAAAATGCGTAATTTTAATCTACTTAACAATTGCCCCCCCCCTTTTTTAAAAGGGGATGGGGGGGCAATTGTTAAGTAAATCCAGATTCAAAAATTGCCAAATAATTTTCTTTGTATTATAATTCGGCTCACTTATCAGCGTAATTGCTCATAAACTATTGTGTTTATGAACTTTCATCGTTTTAATATCCTGTTTGGTCTACAAAATTCTGCGAACAACGCAAAATTGATATGTTTTTGATGAACTGTGCTTCGTTTTTGCAAAGGTTAAAAATTTTGCGAATAGGTGCAAAATTAAGTGCAAAATTAGGTTAAAAGATGCAAAAGTTTAGCGCAACAGGCAGTTAAAATTGGTAGTAAACGATTAGATCATTAACAAGATTGCTCGTATCAGGGCGAGGCCCTGAATGTCCCGACTGCCTCTTAAGGTCTATGGAGCAGTAATAACATGGAAAAATCAAATGAAATAAAATTTGAAATTTTTTATGAAAATCATCCCCCACACGCCATACAAAGTACAAAAGGATAGATTTAGCTCCTTGTAACAAATTAATTATGGCAAATAAACTATTTCAACCAATTTGGAACGATTTATAACACGGATTAAATCTCCGCTTACGCGTTAATAGCGCGAAATATATCGCGCGTTAATTTTCCCAAATTGGCCAAAATGCCAACCTTTAAACCCCCGTAACTTTACGAAAAATGATCACAGGTGAAATATCTTTTCAAATTTGAGCTCAGGACAACAATACCTTTCGAATGATATAAAAAAATTCCGTCAAAAATGGCTAGTTAAAAAGTCGAAAATTGTCTGAAGAAAAAAAAACCCACCCCGAGCACAAATATTCCGTTACTTTCTGTGATATGCCTTGCGATATCGATTGAAAACAAGTTGTAATTCAATACTGTATTTTGGATATTGAATTTAGGTTTTCTGTTTCTTTTGTTTTGGTGTTGTACTGAGAGATAGATCATTGTTAAGAACTCTGATCTCTCGCTTAATCTCAGTGTCATCACTTACGTATGACCTTGAGCATACCATAAAATAATGATTGAGCACCAAAGGTTAGCTGTAAATACGTATATAAATACTGCTACTGCAGTAGCGGTATGACACACCCCCCTCGGTGGAAGAAATAAATTATACAACATCAGTAGGATAATTTATTTAAAAAGAGTTTTAATTTACTCAGTTCAAAAGGAAGTCTCTTTGGAGAAGTGACGAGTTTGGATTACGTAATTTTTTCAGTTTTCCTCCAGCTCAATTTCCCAACTCGGGTTCCAATCTACCCCCTCGTCTAAAGTAGCGTATCCGAATTTTCGCATAAACAGATGTCTTTCGAGTCGTCGTACTTTCGATTCCAATGGTCTGTCATCCCGATTTTTGAAATCTCTCAGTTGATTTCTGTATTCTTTAAGTGCCTCCTTTAAAAGACCTCCTCCTGTAAGGTTTTCTGATATTTCTTTGATTGAATGCTTTATCGGATCTCCGAATCGTTTGGGTTCTTTGTTTTTCGTTTGTCTAGAACTTCGTCTAATACCTGACTCTTCCGTACTTGATTCGTCCGAAAATCCTTGTGGTGGTTCGAAGTTTGTGTCCAATTCCGAGCTTTGTTGAGGATTTTCTCGAAGTTCATCCGCAACTCGCTGCACTCCTCTTTTTAGCAATTGGTCCGCGTACTTCTCCCATTCGGACGGTGCCAAATTGCGATTGTGAAATATGTCAACTATATCTTCTAGAGGAGTGTGAGAATCAAGGCATTTCAGTTTCGGACGCTGTTTTGCTTTCGGAGTAGAACTTGACTAAATTTTGGTATCTACTGCTTCTGATTCCGGCTTAGATGTTGCTTGCTCTTGTTCCGGGTTGGCTGCAGTCGCAGCTTGATTTGTCCCCTGTTGTTTCTTGCTGCGGCCTTTCTTTTCCTTTCCGCTCTTCTCCGGCTTGTTTATGTTGATTTCCTCTGTATTTGGTTTTGGGCCCGCCAAATTGGGTTTTGCTCTTTTGACTGCAAGATTCAAGCCTCCCCCGGCTTCTGTGTCCCTTGAAGTGACTATTGTTTGGCTCTTCTGAAAGCGCTCTATTGGATTCATTGCATCTGCGATTTCCATTTCTCCTTGAAGTTCGTCCTCCGATTCCATCTCCTCTAGTAGTTCTGGAGAACTGATTCGCTTAAATTTTTTTGTAGGTTCCAACGATGGACTTTTACTCGTGCTTCGCTGATTTTCTTGCGTCAGTACCGTTTTTGATTGGGCTATATCCGATTTCCTATAAATCGAACCGGCCGATGTCTTAATTGTTGAGTCCGTTTCTGAAGCGATTTTCCCCTTTAGTGGTCTGGTTAAGGCTTGTCCGCTTTTCCTTAGTGGATCCTTTCGAAGTATTGTCTTTGGTGGTGATTTACATTGATTTTCTACTTTGTCCTCCACAAATCCTTTCTCCCAAGAGTAGATCATTTCCTTTCGAAGATCGGGATTGAGTTGCCCTGTCTCGTCCACTAATTTCCTGATGTCGTTTTTAGCCGCGTCCCTTCTTTCGTAGTTCCAGCGGGCGTTCGCCTCCAACAATTCCTTTAGAGCTTTGGCCCTTTCTTTGTCTCGGTCCGATGTTAGCTGCTGCTTGTGCAGTGGGCTTGTATCCCTGCTCAGTTGTCCCTTGCGCACTATTTTCAGATTCTCTCTCGACTGGTCAATTCTCCGTTTCATTTGAGAGGCCGTCAGCGCTGAGCGTTCCAAGTGCTGTTTGTCATATCTGGTACAGCTACGACACTCCTCTGCCAAATTCACAATGTCCTTATTCATGTGTGGCCACCACAGATATTGCGCTGCTCCCAACATAGCTTCCTGTCCTGGGTGCCCTCGATGTATTCGTTTCAGGACAGCCGATTATTCACCAAGATGCAGTCGTCCTGAACTGCCATCTGTGACCACAACGGATTTGTATAAGGTCCCATCAATTCGAATCCTTGTTTGTCCCCTCTCTCTACCACTCGCCTGAGGCGGTCCATCCACATGTCTTCTGTGGTCAATTCTGCTAGTAAGTTTTTGTCGAACAGTTTTGCGGGGTTGTCCAGGGTCTCTACTTGTTGCTGCTTTTGCAGTCTCTCGCCCAGTCCCTTTGGCGGTTGAATTGAGCACACTTCCTCCTCACTCTCCGCCTCCTCTGTGGTTGTCAGGTCCACTTCTATTACATTCACCTCACTGAGTTTCCGTTCCGCCGATGCGATCGGTTTAGGCGATGTTGAACTCGATTCGTGTTCCAAGTTGTCGCTGACTTCTTGGGTATGAGCCACCAGTTCTCTATTTTCCTGAACATCGTTATCTCCGGCTATTAACTGCCAGAATGAGAGCAGTCTTTGATCCGCTATTCTTTGTTGGTCTGGTTCCAACGACGATTTTACTCGTTGTGCATGACGTGTTTCGCTGTCGGAGCTGTCCCTATTTTTTCGGCCCCCTCGTATTATTTTTCTCGTACGTTGAACTGTCTCTGTGATCTCCTCCTCTCCCGAGAGTTCGTTAGTGTTGGAAAGTGATCGGTTCCACTTTGGGTCCATTAGGCTTTCTTCGCGCTCCTCCTTCCGCCAATCTTGTGGTGAGCTCGACCACCAGTCGTATGATCTGTTTTCATTTCCTGACATCTCGATCCTTGAGTCTGTTTTTTCTCTTTTTCTCAGTACTGGTCGTTTTTTGATTTTGCAATTATTTAAGACTGACTGTTTGCTGGGTTGATTTGACGAAAGAGTGATTTGTTTTTGGTGAACTGTTGTGTTTAGCTGTTTTTGCAGTCGTGGAAACTGTTTTCTCTCGTTCCGGTCGAGCTTTGTTCGGTTTTGACCGTTTTGGTTGCTATAGCAACCATTACTTGATGACTGTTTCCTAGCATTCCTTCTAGAACATTCTACAACGTTTTCGTTCCGGTTGAGCGACCTTGATGCTTTAAGCCTACTGTTCCAGCAGTCGAACGCTTCATGAAAGGAGTTTATTGTCGCTACTACAAACTTTTCGTCTAATTCTGATTCGGGCCAGGGATCATTGAAAGGATCACGCGATAAATAATCAACTATGCCCATATCCCTCCCCGGAATGTGAACTATGTTGAACTGATATGGCAGTAACCGGTCAACCCACCGGGTTAAACGTGATTGGTAGGTCTTGTTCGATTGGTTAACATCCAATGCTGTTGTAAGCGCTTTGTGGTCAGTTGCGATGGTAAATGGTTTCCCCAGAAGGTAGTGTTTATATCTATCTACTGCCCAAACAACTGCCAATAACTCCAACTCATTTGTTGAATATTTTTTTTTCTTGGGCGTTTAAGTATCGGGATGCGAACGAAATTGGGACCCATAGCTCTTCATCATTTTGTTGTTCTAAAGTAGCCCCTAGCCCATCATGGCTAGCATCGCATTTAACTCGTGTTTCACTATTTGCATCGTAATAGTGTACTTTCGTAATATTTGCCACCGCCTCTTTTATAGCATTAAATACTACTGTGTCATCATCTCCCCATTCGAATTTTTTCACCGGGAGTTTCATGTTTTTTAATTTTTTCTTTTGATTTTCTTCTGTAAGAAGTGGTCTTAATCTCTCAGTCAGACTTGCTACGTTAGGTATAAATTTAGCTAAGTGATTTATGCTTCCCAAGAATGACCTTAGTTGCTTTAGAGATTTCGGCGTGTTCAAGTTTACTACCGCTTCCGTTTTAGTGATTTTTGGTCTAACCCCTTCTTCTGAGAGATGATGACCCAACCAATTCACTTCTTGTTTGAAAAATTCACATTTTGATAGTTTCAATGCCAAATTTTCCGCATCCAATTTCTTTAATACTGCTTCTATTAAGTTTGCATGTTCGATTTCACTTCCCTTTGACACAATAAGTATGTCATCCAGAAAACAGAACGTGTTTTTGGCGTGGTTGATGGTTCTATCCATGGCCTTTTGAAATTCAGCTGGCATATCTGCTAGACCATAGAACCCTGTCAAGAATCTGTAAGTTCCAGTTGCTTTTCCGCCAACAATGTTAAAATTGCATTGCCTAGCTGTATCAGCAGCCAATTTTAATTGACTGTACGAATATTTCAAATCTAACACCGAAAAATATAGCGTACCCTTTTTGTTTTCGGTAACAATCTGGCTTACCCCATCAATAAGTTCATCTACATTTGGCATTTGGTATTTGTTTTTGAACAATTGCCTATTGATTGGTTTTGCATCCATTGCCAATTTTATTGAGTCGTCCTTCTTTACTGTTATCACAATCGGGGCGATAAAGCAATCACTTGTACATTTATCAAGTTTTGTTATATGACCTTCTGTCAATAACTTCTCGATTTCTTTTTCGACTTTATCTTGTATGTGAATTGGGATTCTTCTCCCCTTTTCTTGAATCGGACATAGTGGGTATTTGAATTTTGAACTGACAATGTGATTTTTCGAAATGCCTTGTCTTTCAAATAAGTTTTTAAATTTAGTGAAAAAATTTTTTTTCCAACCTTCTGACTGCTCGCACATGAGCACGTCAAACCTGGTGAGTTCTTTTGGCGCTGGTCTTTGTGTAGTCACTATTCCCACTTGTCCTTGCAGGTCTAATCCCATGATGCATCTGGTTTTTCGTTCTGATACCAGAAAGGTTGCGCCCTTTACTTCCCAGCCCGCTGACCTCAGATTGGTTTTTAGGGCTCCCAGAATACTGATCGGTTGTTTATTGTAGTCCACAAATTTGGTTTGTAAGTTCAATTTATCGGACGGTATGAATCTCACTTTGTTTGATTTTTCCATAATTTCCTTTGTCGTGGCCCAGTTGAGAAATGAAACAGGACTTCCAGTGTCCACTGTTAATTGAATTATCTGATTATCTATTCGTACCATGGCTTTTAGTGATTTTACGCGATTCAATGTTGGATCGCGAATCGAATCTATTTTCTGAACTCGTACCACTTTTCCGTCTGTTTTGTTTCTCATTTCGTTGATTCGGTCTTTCACATATTTTGAAACTCGCTCATTTTCAGGTTGGTAGGTTTGTATCGACATAACTTCAAATTCACTACATGACCCAACACCTTCACTGATCTGATCGCATTCCTCTACCGATCCTTCCGATTCTTCCGCAACTTCACTTACTTGTTGGGATCTGCACATTTTAGCGAAATGATTGGGTTTGCCACAGTGTTTACAGGTTTTCCCCATCGCTGGACAATTTTTTAGGTGTCCCTGTTCAAACGTCCTTCCACATCTATTACATGGTTTTGTTTTCGTGTTTTGATTCTTGTTATTATTCTGTCTTTTATGCGTTTCTCTTCTATTTGGAGTTTTGGTTGTCCCCCCCAAATTTCGAACTGCCATTACAGGTTCCTGTTTTACCCTCACACCCGAGGTGTAATTGCTACTTGATCCCCCTGTAGCCGCAGCATTAGTCTTCTGAAACGCCATTGTGGTTAACTTGCTATGTTCGAATTTTATAGCCCTTTTTAAAACTTCCACCGGATCTAGAGTTTCGAATGTCAACGTGTGCTGCAATGTCATGTTTTTCATTTTCGAGATGAACAGGTCTCGCACTATTTCATTTTCCAATGCTCCCAGTTCTGATCGGGCTGCTTGAGCAGTTAACGCTGCGTGGAATGATTCTAGAGATTCTCCAGATTCTTGCATTCTCGTAAATAACTTGTATCTTTCGTATGTTACACATTTTACCTTTTGAAACGAGACTTCTGCCAAATCTGTTATTTCCCTGAACGTCATTTTCGATATTTCAACGTGCGGGTTCTTTTGTAGGAATCTCTTCTTTCCCTCTGTACCCAAAGATAAAAATAATCTTGACACCAGTTTCTTTTGTACTTCGTTGTAGAAGACATTGTGTCCGACTCGTGGGCCTCTTGTCTTTCTGTCTTCGTTCTCCAATACTACTCTATCCCTTGCTAGCTTATCTCTAAGAATCCTAGCGTTCCTCGCATCTTCGTTCTCCCCATCCCTGGGCGTTTCCGGGCGTGGTGGTGGTTCCTCTAATATGTCTTTTGGTTCTTCCAAAATAATCTCTGGGTTCACATTTTCTTTGACCGTAACCGCCATGAGAAATTGTTCGAACCAAAATTTAAATTGCCACGGAGGGTCTAGATTCGCTGATGCCCAAAATACCGGAATTCCCATATCCGTTCTGTTGTCTTGAGCTGCGAATCCTGCTGGCTGCGCCATGTGATATGCCTTGCGATATCGATTGCAAACAAGTTGTAATTCAATACTGTATTTTGGATATTGAATTTAGGTTTTCTGTTTCTTTTGTTTTGGTGTTGTACTGAGAGATAGATCATTGTTAAGAACTCTGATCCCTCGCTTAATCTCAGTGTCATCACTTACGTATGACCTTGAGCATACCATAAAATAATGATTGAGCACCAAAGGTTAGCTGTACTTACGTATATAAATACTGCTACTGCAGTAGCGGTATGACACTTTCGTATCGAAAGTCGGAACAATAAAAGTATTTGATAATAAGTCCAGATTATGCCTGTTTCAGTAAAAAGAGATGTCTGAGCTTCTGAGAAATATATCATATATTTGAAGTCTCAGAGTAAATTGTCTCTGAGTAAATCTAATTTTGCGTTTAACAGACTAAGCTTGAAAGCTCTGTGCTATTTTTTAAATGAATACTTGTAATTGAATATAAGTATTTTAAATTATATATAGGTAGAAATAAAAAGCTGAAAAAATATTCACAATGAATTACAATTGGTTAATTTTACCTTATAGTTGATATTTTTTTTATATAACAAACGAATTGTAAAAGAACTTTCATTGGCTAGAAGAGTTTTTTTCCTCCACTTTACATAAACTGAAGCTAAAATGATATTAAAACTGATCACTAACTTCTTTTACCGAGTGCGATGGTGCGTTTGCGCCAATGAAAAATGATTGTTATTTCAGTGGATCTCGTAGGTTTGTTTTTGGCGTTCTCTTTAGAGCTTGGGAAAATCATAGTACCGGTTGAACACTGCTTAGCACTTTGAAAGATTCGGCTGAAAGCATCACATTAATACAATTGTCGTTCCGACCAGCCCCTTAAAGGGGTACCGCGACAACTCGTTGCAAAAGACAACTCGTAAAAAGGTAACTAGCAAATTTTATCAAAAACGACAGTTGCGAAGTTTAAAAATTAGTTTCTAACTTAGGAATTTTGGTTTAAGGTCGACGGTGCGCGCGCTACGCTATAATCGGCTCTAAGTTTTATATAAAGTCCTACCCTCTGTTTGCAAACTCTCAACACGTTGGTGCGGCTGCGGCTGCGAGTATATTGCAAGTTGCCTTTTAACGCGAGCCTAGTTTTTTCGTGCAAGTTGTCTCCCCCCCAAGTTGTCTGACCCATTTGATTAGAATAAATACAGGCCGTAAGGGATATATCAATTGAAGGACGTGCTAATTGATTATTTGCTCTGGTGACAGTCTCTCAGCCTACTCCGAGATCAGCTAATTTATGCTACATTAGGCTCGAAAAGGCAGGAAGAGGAGCTTTTTTGGAATTTGACCGCGGGGATGATGGAGCTCTCAAAACCCATCGACTTTAATAAGGGAGTTAATTCGATCAGTATTGAGATGCACTGTTCTATATTGATTCGGGCTACACAAACTTGGGATGTTGTAGCTTCAAATTAGCCCTGTTTGGCAAGCACTCCTCGGAGACAAATTTTGTAAGCTTCAATACTAATTAGCATTTATTAAGAACAAACATATCTTTTTTAAAAAACAGGTTTTTATCCCAAAAATCCCTGATTTTTAATTTACTACATCCAATATTGCAGAAAATCTTACTTACTTTGTTTATTTTTAATGCAAAACAGTCGAATTGTCAATAATAAAAAGTCAATCAATAACTGATTTTCAAGCTTAGATTGATTCCTTTTTCATTAATTCTATTAATCTCTACAAACTATATTACACTAAAAAAAAGATTTTTGTTGAGACGAGACTCATCCTTTCAAAATTTAAATTCCTTCCTCAAATCTGACATTTACCAACTTAACAGCCTATCGTATTCCAGAGGCGACAGGATTTAACTTTGGGTACTCTCAAGTTCCTGAAAAAAAAAGAAACTAAATATTTTATCATCCTGTGCGAAATTGAAGTCATGCGTCATTGTACAGAATATTCAATCACTTTCCGAGCGAAAAAATTTTGGAGTTGTCAGGGTTTGACATTTGAGAACATATTTTTGTGTTTAGCAGACAACTCTTGAAGCGTCAGGCACATGTTCGAAGGTTCCTATGAAGCTCCCAAAACGTCTGTTTTATAACTCCATTTTTTCTGTTCAACGTTCATTACATCAAGTTTTGATCAAAACTAGCTGAAATTGTGATTTTTTTAGCATAAAAAGCTTGAGCTTCGATGATAATTATAAAATTGTCGTTAAAAAACACGGAGTAGTGTTTCGAAACTCATTAAAAACTAAGTTGGTTTTCATTTTACAGTTGGACTGCTTAAGAAAAATTTGAACCCAATTCATCCATATATTTTTAGTTCCGGCTAGGAAAGTGATCAAATATTAGTGCTGGATGCGTGATTTTTTCTCCAGACAAATTTTGCTTAACGAATTTTAGTTTCGACAAAGATTTCATGACAATCTACCCTATCCCATTCTACCCTATACTAATATAATTAATAATACAATCTACCCTTCGAACTATAAACATTTCAGTTGGTCAGAGATTACTGAGCTGACTATCTCGGGTTCAAGGCTAATTTTCGTAAAGAGCCCTAACCTCTACTGGCAAGCTCGCAACACGTTGGCTGGACTTCAGATAGATCACTATTTTGCTGTAATCATTCCGTCTTAAATTAGGCGCAGAGTAGAATGACATAGGTTAGAATAACATAAGGTAGAATGGCATAGGGAAGATTGTCCTGCTACTTCGACAAAATTTATTCTAGCACCGGAAAATCGAAGCGGGAGTTTCTTTTAACAGAAGCCATTTCGGCTTAGAAACTATTTTACTATGAATTGAGTCGGATCTTTGTTCAAAAATGTTGAGTTACTTTGAAAAAATGGCTTTGAACCAAAATCTAAATCAGACTTGCTTAAAGGCGACCGGAAGATTCACTGCTTAGCCATCATACGAGAATAATTGTTCTTTTAATGAAATATTCATCATATTGGTTTCATTTCCACTTACTTTTTTTTCTTGAGCAAATTCCACGCCAGTTTTCTATTTCACATCCTAAAAAACGGGGAGAGCTTAACTTCACTCTAATTTCATTACCATCCATCGAATTCACCCTTCGAAAAGTCGCCACTACGCAAATTCAATCTCTCCCCAACTTTTGTTCATTTCAAATCAGATTAACTCTTCCTGGCTTATCAAAAATTGAAAGTTTATAAAATGTCATTATTCAGACGTCATCAGTCGTTAAAAAGGTCGAAACCCTCAAAAAAGTTTCGGAAACAAACAGGATTAGGCTACAAGAACGGAGAAACAGGAATACTTTCACAAACTCCCAAAACACTACCAATTACAGACATGGCAGCTAAAGCCGACTGTAGCAGAAAACCGAAAACTTCAATCGCGAGTGGATTTTGGGATGTTTTTCCCAAAAAATTGAGCAAAACTGATCTAAACAACCATGCTTGTGACTGCCAAAATAAACTGCCTAAATTTGATGACTTTCAAGTTTCTCCCCGCCTTTTGAATAAATCCAACAACTTTCTGGGATCAAACTCGGCCAACAAAACATCGGACGTGCTTAGCAGTTCAGCTCACTCACTAGACAATTCATTCGGAAAAATTTCAACGGATTCTGCTGAAATATTATCTCCCAAACCACCCATAGCATTTTCTCATCACCGTAAGTAATTTATATTTCTATTGCCCGGTGCCCATTTCTACAGGTAGAGATTCTTACTTCTTTTTCTTTTTTTTAGGGTAAATGCTTTCATTGGTAGCAATTCAGTTAAAAGCAACGAGCATTGATAAATAGATTTCAGAACGTCAAAATTACTACATTACGGCTCATTATAACTACAATTTCTAGTTGAATTTGAGTCTTTTCAATTATTCCCTTTTCAATCTTTGTTTTCAGTAGACACTTTCCTCCTGAAAAACCCTCTGGCCTAAATTTGATAAGCTGCCAAAATGTTTTAATCAATTTTGACATTTTGAAAAGTTTGAAAACCACAAAGTTAGAAATGTTGAAAAAACGCTGTGAAGATACCGTTTGACTTTAGTTAGCTCTACAGTTTGATTGGCGCTAATTCAAAGTTTCGACATTATCAACTGATTCTGAATCAACTTTTCAGGTAAGCGGCTCTGTCAAATAAGACCTTTAGTGATTTTGTTGAAGAGATACACAATGTAGACTTATATAAAAAGAAGTAACGAAAGAACTTTGTATTCGGTGCTTTTTGATAACGTAGATGATATATTGAAGAACATAATTGCGGGGTATTTAGGTTAAAATGGAGTTTTAAGGTTTCACTTTGAATTTTTCATTTTAACTTCTACTGTTAAAAATAAAATGATAAGCTGAAAACAATCGCACTCAAACATTGAAGTTTTTCGTACACGTCAAAATTCGTACCACATTAAAAAAGTTTTAAAAAAATCCCTGTTGAGAAAAACAGTTTGAAATTTTTGATTTTTCGTCTTAACTCGAGCGATTAAGGCAAGCGAGCACGAGCAGTCTTATTTTGATTGCTTAAAAGCTTACAATAGCTTAATTTAAAACGTAAAAACTTAGTTTTACTCGAGTAACATTAGTTTACTTTGAGTATTTTAGCCCCTTTTTGGAATCAAAATTTTCAAAACGTCAAAAAACTGCAAAATTTGAGAAAAAATTTTCCTAAAGTTTTTTTCGATTTTTTCCTTTTCAAGCATTTTTTCTGCAAAACTGTTTTTCAATTTGATTATTTTACTATGACTGTCAAATACACCTAATCTTCAGTGTTTTGTTCAATTCTTTTTATCACACCACGCCGAAAAAAACCGACAATACTTTGAAAAATTTTGATGTATTTTTAAGATTATGGTCGGAACATTTTGTGCCACTTGCTCAGTAACCAGCTATCCTTGTTTTCAATTTATAATTAGAGCACAACTATTTTGAACTCTTTCAAATATCATGTATAAACCCAAAGAATATATTTTGTGCAATCGTGCAATTCGCTGTCTTGTATTGAGGTAGTTGACAGCAGATTCTGATGAGAGATTTTGCTTAGTATGTGCAAGTTTCTAGGAAAAACTTTGAAATGTTTCGCATGTTTTTTCTTCTTCGTGAAAAATTTTTTTTCTTAAAACGCTATTTGAAAGAACTTGCGTTTGATTTTTAAATTTTTTTAACGCATGTCTAATGTCGAGAGAAACCGTTTTTCAATTTTTTATTTTTTATTAATTTATTGCAGTATAGAGGTTTTATGCTTTCTTTTCAAATTATAACCCTTGCAACCCATTCAACATATTCAAACACAAAGTAGTGGATAAAAATCAGTATATTTACCGAAAACAATCTAGATACAAAACAGTGTAGATAAAGAAACAGTATACGCGCATTCAATAAAAAGAGAAAACAATATATCATAATGGATTTTTATTGTCAGTCTCCATAAGTTTCAAAAAAAAAGATTATAATCGATTAAAAAAGGATCATAATGTTACCATTTTTCGAAACAAAAAAACCCCATTTTAATCGATTATAATCGAATTTTTTGAAAAAATTATTTATGAATTTTTATTGAATTATAATCCATTTCAATCGATTATAATCAATTTTTATTCAAAAAACGTCATCGCTTCATTTCGTTTTGTTTTCTTTTGTTTTGTGTACTTTTCAGTTAGTTTCTTTTAATTTTCTTTTCTTTCTATTTTTTGCTGACTGTTCATTTTCTTACTGTTTACTGCAAGGACGGATTTAGGGGGAGGGGGGTGTGTTTGTCTTTTTTCAGGGACTCGACCCCCTACCTACCCAAAGGGTTCCCTTTTATACTGTTTTGAGATATCCATATTTGGTGACGGACCCTTTGGCCTTCCGCGCCAATGAAAACTAATTTTGAGGGGGGTTCAAAAGTTTTGCTGCGGTGCACAATCTTTGGCCAAAACAGGGTTTTTTAAGTGCTTTGGGAGAGCTCGGAAAATCAATTTGGTCGACCTAAAAAAAGGTCGATAAAGTTTTCGGAAATTTTTTTTTTCGAGAATCCGCCTTCACCCGTCGAGAAAATCTCATATCCGCCCCTGGCTTGCTGATTTATTACTTCATACTGATTTTTACTGTGTTTTTTTTTATGCAGAGTAGCTAAATTATAATCCATTATATTTCAATTTTCTTGTAAATTAATATTATGATAGAAAAAGGGATTATATTTTATTATAATAGATTAAAATAGATTATAAGAGATTGTAAGAGATTTTCGGAAAAATTATAATCAATTATAATTGATTATAATTGATTAAATTGTCACAAAAATATTTATCATTATTATGGATTATAAATCGTTTAAACATCTAAAATTGGCACTTATAAATAATTATAATTTTGCTAAAAGTACGATTATAATTATAATATAAACGATTATTTTCTCTTTACTGAGTGCCGGTATAGATACAAAATAGTTCTATTTGATCTCGATGGTCACTCTCACTTTTAACAACAATCGTCATTTCGAACTGTTCATAGCACTGTTTTTCAAAACCTTGACAAACGAAAGATTGATCTCCTAATTAAATTGCGATTTTTTTGCTTATAAAAGTATTAATTATTGAAACGATTTATCTTTTACTCAGGACCTCTGGCGTGTTTTTCAACAAATAATTTTAAAATTTGTTGACATTTGGTTTTTTTGCTGTTTGGTTTTGATTTCTTACTCTCAGTTCTAAGCAGTTGCGAATAGCAAATCAATTTACGCAACTCTTAAAGTACAAATGGCGTAAGAAACGCTTTTTTGGAAGTCAATTTTCAGAATTCATAAACGGAACAGAAAAAATAATTTTTGATCCATTTTTTTAATTTATCAAAAATTATCCAACAAAATTTTACTGCAATTTAATAAACTTCAACTTCGGAAACTGAAAAACGATCACAAAAGTCAATTTTTTGGTGTCCTTGAGTTGATTGATATTTTGCCTACTTTCTGCTAGCTATGTTATTTTTTTTTTTGGTTTTTCAAGACCCTGTACAGTTCTGTTTTGCGTAGGAATATTTTTTGCAGAGACAAGCTAATAAAACTCAGGTCTATTTTCATCTTGACCGGTTAGATGACATTTTACTATCAAAAACCAAAGGCATTGAGCAGTTGCAATGAAAGGATTGAAAAATTTGAAACTGTTTTAAAAAATAGAGGTCTACGTTTTTCTCTTAATGGGAGTTCTATGGATATATATTGATTGCATTCGAGTTTTTTCGTCAGTGTCTGTAAAAACAAAAAAAAGGGTATATAATGTGCTAAAAATGTATCATACTGCAATTTTTTATTAAAGCAATAAAAGGTATTTGTAGATCAATTATAATAATTTTTTTTCTTTTTTATAAATATCGATGAACAAACTCAATTGATTTCGATATTTTTTCTTTTTCCTTAAGATGGGGGTACGCATGCAAACTTCAACAGCAAAAAGTTGCTTGCACGTTTCAAAATAAAGTTATTCAACATAGTTTTTTGCTGCACAATTTGATTTTTGGTATGCAATTTGAATTATTCAATTTTTTCCTTCCATTTTATTTCTTAATATTTTTGAAAACTTTGGGGGAGGGGAATTAAAAACGGAGGTGGTTAAAGTTTGTTTCTTTGCCATTAATGTATATAATGTATATACTAAATTTGAGAGGAAACGCGTAAATGAAGACGTTTCGTAGAAACTTTTCATTGAGTGGCCAAAAATGGAATTTTGACCTGTTTTTGACAGGTTTGACAGAAAAAAAAACCAATCGAAAAATTTTTCTTGGCCGGGAAGGGGATTAAGAAACTGCAAAAAACGTTGGGGGTGGCTGAAATTTGCAATTCGTCTAAGTGTAGTTTTTGAAATCGAGTAATCCGTACACTCAGATCGTTTTGCAAAATTTTTGCATAACTTATATAATGAAAGCAGACATTCTTGCAAAACTTTGCACGAGACTAAATAAAAAAAAATCCAAGTCAATTATTTTTGAATGGACTATAAAAAATTTTGAATTTATTAAAACAATGGATTACTAACGATTAATTCTAATCTGTTGCCTCAGGGTGAAATGTGAATCGATCATGCTGCTAAAATTTTAGCCACCAAAAATCCAAACAAAAAAATTTTTTTTTCGCTTTTAGAAAAAGGTTGTCTTCAAATCGGTTTTCGAATTTTTTTTCTACTAGAAGAATGAATATCTGATAAAAAATCCGATTCGTTTTTAAAATTTTGATTTGCTTCAATTAACATTACCTATTACTGAAGCTTAATTTCAGTTCTTCGCAGAACATAAAAAATCAACAAAGAAAAATAGCGAAAAGTTGAAAAAATTCTTTTTTGATTAAGGTTTTCACTTTCTTGAGATATAAATGTTACGGGTTGTATAACTCTGTGTTTTGTTGTCAAGCTGACTAATTAACCTTTGGGGTTAAACCTCCTGGCTCGTTGACTTAAAAAAATGTTCTCATTCCCCCGTATTTTAGAGTCTTTCTTTTCTGATTTTATATACCTGATTCATCAGCCAAATTCACAAGATATGCTTTCTTGATAAACAAAAATAAGTTTCCATCCCTTCGAAATCATTCTAAAAGCTTGCGTTCCTTCAGAAATTGGGAAATAAATTTTGGGAGCAATTGATAGAATATCGACAAGATATTGCTCTTGTTTTAAATAAAGGAATTTGAATTTGTTTTTGTGAAATTTCTCGAAAAAATTTTTCTTCCTATGTTAAGGGGAAATTTTAACATAAGGTTATCTTTAATAATATTTGCATCAAATCTCCTAGAGTTTTTGTTCCGATTATTTTCGAAGAAAATGACGTACAGCTTGCGCTCGGGGTGGATTTTTTCTCCTGACAAATTTTAACATTTCGAAAATTGCTTTAATAAACTGCTGCTTGTTTTGCGTCCCGTGATGTACACTTTAAGAGAAATGTGGCAATTTTTTTCTCTTCGCCTACAAAAAATTAATGCCGAATAGTTTCAAACAAACACAAAGATATTGAACGTAAAAGTATTATGCATAATATAGTTTGCGAGTTGCGTAATAAAGTTTATCATGGAGAAGACTTTCTGCTGATTTTGGATTTACCCGTTCTCTTAGCTCATCTTTAAGACTGTAGCAGCAATCTGATTTTAAAAACAGGGAGCTCAAAACAACAATTTTTCGAATTTCAATGAAGATAGTGGCTTTTTAGTCTCTCGTGGCTGGTTGAAAAGCCTTTTAAACCCTTTTTCATGGTCTTACAGAACCAGACAAAGTAAACACTTTGTGAATTTTAACAATGAAAAGATATGAAATTACGCATGCTTATTTTAAAACCCCTATTTTGAGCGTTGGCATTTTGAGAATACTTATGCTAATTCATTCCTTTTTCTTCTATTGAAAGTCTTTAAAAGCTAAGCAAAGAGGGAAAGGTTTTTCTTAATTCGACAGCATTATTCGCTTGAGTTTTACCTATACCGTACAAGCGGATTAAAATTTTCAGTAAGACTTCAGAATTGGATTAGACGGTTTACAAATATAGTTTCTGGTCGATTTGCATTTTATATCACACTTTTTATAACATCTATAACGTTCTATTTCCTAGACGTTCTATTTTATAACGTCAATGAAATAAGTTTCAAATAAAAATCTGACTCATTTTTCTCTTAAATTTTCTCAGCTATCTGAAGTATGAACTGTTTTCCTTTTTGTTTGTACCTTACCTGCTATACTCCGAACCGATATTTGCTTCTTGAGGCAGGCATGTTCGTGCATTTTTTGGCTCTTTTCTGGACTGGTAAATGTTTCATGGCCCTATGAATCCATACCAAGTATAACAGTATGAAATTAAAACTTCTGTTGATTTTTGATTGAAAAGTAGAGCTTTTGGCGACACTTTGACGTCACTGCCCTTCCCTGGAATTTTTATCAAAGCTTCAACCCTTTCGATTGAGCTCCGTTTTAATTTTCTTTTCTTTCTATTTTTTGCTGACTGTTCATTTTCTTACTGTTTACTGCAAGGACGGATTTAGGGGGAGGGGGGTGTGTTTGTCTTTTTTCAGGGACTCGACCCCCTACCTACCCAAAGGGTTCCCTTTTATACTGTTTTGAGATATCCATATTTGGTGACGGACCCTTTGGCCTTCCGCGCCAATGAAAACTAATTTCGAGGGGGGTTCAAAAGTTTTGCTGCGGTGCACAATCTTTGGCCAAAACAGGGTTTTTTAAGTGCTTTGGGAGAGCTCGGAAAATCAATTTGGTCGACCTAAAAAAAGGTCGATAAAGTTTTTGGAATTTTTTTTTTCGAAAATCCGCCTTCACCCGTCGAGAAAATCTCATATCCGCCCCTGGCTTGCTGATTTATTACTTCATACTGATTTTTACTGTGTTTTTTATGCAGAGTAGCTAAATTATAATCCATTATATTTCGATTTTCTTGTAAATTGATATTATGATAGAAAAAGGGATTATAATTTATTATAATAGATTAAAATAGATTATAAGAGATTGTAAGAGATTTTCGGAAAAATTATAATCAATTATAATTGATTATAATTGATTAAATTGTCACAAAAATATTTATCATTATTATGGATTATAAATCGTTTAAACATCTAAAATTGGCGCTTAGAAATAATTATAATTTTGCTAAAAGTACGATTATAATTATAATATAAACGATTATTTTCTCTTTACTGAGTGCGGGTATAGATACAAAATAGTTCTATTTGATCTCGATGGTCACTCTCACTTTTAACAACAATCGTCATTTCGAACTGTTCATAGCACTGTTTTTCAAAACCTTGACAAACGAAAGACTGATCTCCTAATTAAATTGCGATTTTTTTGCTTATAAAAGTATTAATTATTGAAACGATTTATTTTTTACTCAGGACCTCTGGCGTTTTTTTCAACAAATAATTTTAAAATTTGTTGACAATTGGTTTTTTTGCTGTTTGGTTTTGATTTCTTACTCTCAGTTCTAAGCAGTTGCGAATAGCAAATCAATTTACGCAACTCTTAAAGTACAAATGGCGTAAGAAACGCTTTTTTGGAAGTCAATTTTCAGAATTCATAAAAGGAACAGAAAAAATAATTTTTGATCCATTTTTTTAATTTATCAAAAATTATCCAACAAAATTTTACCGCAATTTAATAAACTTCAACTTCGGAAACTGAAAAATGATCACAAAAGTCAATTTTTTGGTGTCCTTGAGTTGATTGATATTTTGCCTACTTTCTGCTAGCTATGTTATTTTTTTTTTGGTTTTTCAAGACCCTGTACAGTTCTGTTTTGCGTAGGAATATTTTTTGCACAGACAAGCTAATAAAACTCAGGTCTGTTTTCATCTTGACCGGTTAGATGACATTTTACTATCAAAAACCAAAGGCATTGAGCAGTTGCAATGAAAGGATTGAAAAATTTGAAACTGTTTTAAAAAATAGAGGTCTACGTTTTTCTCTTAATGGGAGTTCTATGGATATATATTGATTGCATTCGAGTTTTTTCGTCAGTGTCTGTAAAAACAAAAAAAATTAGTATATAATGTGCTAAAAATGTATCATACTGCAATTTTTTATTAAAGCAATAAAAGGTATTTGTAGATCAATTATAATAATTTTTTTTCTTTTTTATAAATATCGATGAACAAACTCAATTGATTTCGATATTTTTTCTTTTTCCTTAAGATGGGGGTACGCATGCAAACTTCAACAGCAAAAAGTTGCTTGCACGTTTCAAAATAAAGTTATTCAACATAGTTTTTTGCTGCACAATTTGATTTTTGGTATGCATTTTGAATTATTCAATTTTTTCCTTCCATTTTATTTCTTAATATTTTTGAAAACTTTGGGGGAGGGGAATTAAAAACGGAGGTGGTTAAAGTTTTTTTCTTTGCTATTAATGTATGTAATGTATATACTAAATTTGAGAGGAAACGCGTAAATGAAGACGTTTCGTAGAAACTTTTCATTGAGTGGCCAAAAATGGAATTTTGACCTGTTTTTGACAGGTTTGACAGAAAAAAAAACCAATCGAAAAATTTTTCTTGGTCGGGAAGGGGATTAAGAAACTGCAAAAAACGTTGGGGGTGGCTGAAATTTGCAATTCGTCTAAGTGTAGTTTTTGAAATCGAGTAATCCGTACACTCAGATCGTTTTGCAAAATTTTTGCATAACTTATATAATGAAAGCAGACATTCTTGCAAAACTTTGCACGAGACGAAATAAAAAAAAATCCAAGTCAATTATTTTTGAATGGACTATAACGAATTTTGAATTTATTAAAACAATGGATTACTAACGATTAATTCTAATCTGTTGCCTCAGGGTGAAATGTGAATCGATCATGCTGCTAAAATTTTAGCCACCAAAAGTCTAAACAAAAAGATTTTTTTTTTCGCTTTTAGAAAAAGGTTGTCTTCAAATCGGTTTTCTAATTTTTTTTCTACTAGAAGAATAAATATCTGATAAAAAATCCGATTCGTTTTTAAAATTTTGATTTGCTTCAATTAACATTACCTATTACTGAAGCTTAATTTCAGTTCTTCGGAGAACATAAAAAATCAACAAAGAAAAATAGCGAAAAGTTGAAAAAATTCTTTTTTGATTAAGGTTTTCACTTTCTTGAGATATAAATGTTACGGGTTGTATAACTCTGTGTTTTGTTGTCAAGCTGACTAATTAACCTTTGGGGTTAAACCTCCTGGCTCGTTGACTTAAAAAAAAGTTCTCATTCCCCCGTATTTTAGAGTCTTTCTTTTCTGATTTTATATACCTGATTCATCAGCCAAATTCACAAGATATGCTTTCTTGATAAACAAAAATAAGTTTCCATCCTTTCGAAATCATTCTAAAAGCTTGCGTTCCTTCAGAAATTGGGAAATAAATTTTGGGAGCAATTGATAGAATATCGACAAGATATTGCTCTTGTTTTAAATAAAGGAATTTGAATTTGTTTTTGTGAAATTTCTCGAAAAAATTTTTCTTCCTATGTTAAGGGGAAATATTAACATAAGGTTATCTTTAATAATATTTGCATCAAATCTCCTAGAGTTTTTGTTCCGATTATTTTCGAAGAAAATGACGTACAGCTTGCGCTCGGGGTGGATTTTTTCTCCTGACAAATTTTAACATTTCGAAAATTGCTTTAATAAACTGCTGCTTGTTTTGCGTCCCGTGACGTACACTTTAAGAGAAATGTGGCAATTTTTTTCTCTTCGCCTACAAAAAATTAATGCCGAATAGTTTCAAACAAACACAAAGATATTGAACGTAAAAGTATTATGCATAATATAGTTTGCGAGTTGCGTAATAAAGATTATCATGGAGAAGACTTTCTGCTGATTTTGGATTTACCCGTTCTCTTAGCTCATCTTTAAGACTGTAGCAGCAATCTGATTTTAAAAACAGGGAGCTCAAAACAACAATTTTTCGAATTTCAATGAAGATAGTGGCTTTTTAGTCTCTCGTGGCTGGTTGAAAAGCCTTTTAAACCCTTTTTCATGGTCTTACAGAACCAGACAAAGTAAACACTTTGTGAATTTTAACAATGAAAAGATATGAAATTACGGGTGCTTATTTTAAAACCCCTATTTTGAGCGTTGGCATTTTGAGAATACTTATGCTAATTCATTCCTTTTTCTTCTATTGAAAGTCTTTAAAAGCTAAGCAAAGAGGGAAAGGTTTTTCTTAATTCGACAGCATTATTCGCTTGAGTTTTACCTATACCGTACAAGCGGATTAAAATTTCCAGTGAGACTTCAGAATTGGATTAAACCGTTTACAAATATAGTTTCTGGTCGATTTGCATTTTATATCACACTTTTTATAACATCTTTAACGTTCTATTTCCTAGACGTTCTATTTTATAACGTCTATGAAATAAGTTTCAAATAAAAATCTGACTTATTTTTCTCTTAAATTTTCTCAGCTATCTGAAGTATGAACTGTTTTCCTTTTTGTTGGTACCTTACCTGCTATACTCCGAACCGATATTTGCTTCTTGAGGCAAGCATGTTCGTGCATTTTTTGGCTCTTTTCTGGACTGGTAAATGTTTCATGGCCCTATGAATCCATACCAAGTATAACAGTATGAAATTAAAACTTCTGTTGATTTTTGATTGAAAAGTAGAGCTTTTGGCGACACTTTGACGTCACTGCCCTTCCCTGGAATTTTGATCAAAGCTTCAACCCTTTCGATTGAGCTCCGTTTTAATTTTCTTTTCTTTCTATTTTTTGCTGACTGTTCATTTTCTTACTGTTTACTGCAAGGACGGATTTAGGGGGAGGGGGGTGTGTTTGTCTTTTTCAGGGACTCGACCCCCTACCTACCCAAAGGGTTCCCTTTTATACTGTTTTGAGATATCCATATTTGGTGACGGACCCTTTGGCCTTCCGCGCCAATGAAAACTAATTTTGAGGGGGGTTCAAAAGTTTTGCTGCGGTGCACAATCTTTGGCCAAAACAGGGTTTTTTAAGTGCTTTGGGAGAGCTCGGAAAATCAATTTGGTCGACCTAAAAAAAGGTCGATAAAGTTTTTGGAATTTTTTTTTTCGAAAATCCGCCTTCACCCGTCGAGAAAATCTCTTATCCGCCCCTGGCTTGCTGATTTATTACTTCATACTGATTTTTACTGTGTTTTTTATGCAGAGTAGCTAAATTATAATCCATTATATTTCAATTTTCTTGTAAATTAAAATTATGATAGAAAAAGGGATTATAATTTATTATAATAGATTAAAATAGATTATAAGAGATTGTAAGAGATTTTCGGAAAAATTATAATCAATTATAATTGATTATAATTGATTAAATTGTCACAAAAATATTTATCATTATTATGGATTATAAATCGTTTAATCATCTAAAATTGGCGCTTATAAATAATTATAATTTTGCTAAAAGTACGATTATAATTATAATATAAACGATTATTTTCTCTTTACTGAGTGCGGGTATAGATACAAAATAGTTCTATTTGATCTCGATGGTCACTCTCACTTTTAACAACAATCGTCATTTCGAACTGTTCATAGCACTGTTTTTCAAAACCTTGACAAACGAAAGACTGATCTCCTAATTAAATTGCGATTTTTTTGCTTATAAAAGTATTAATTATTGAAACGATTTATTTTTTACTCAGGACCTCTGGCGTTTTTTTCAACAAATAATTTTAAAATTTGTTGACAATTGGTTTTTTTGCTGTTTGGTTTTGATTTCTTACTCTCAGTTCTAAGCAGTTGCGAATAGCAAATCAATTTACGCAACTCTTAAAGTACGAATGGCGTAAGAAACGCTTTTTTGGAAGTCAATTTTCAGAATTCATAAACGGAACAGAAAAAATAATTTTTGATCCATTTTTTTAATTTATCAAAAATTATCCAACAAAATTTTACCGCAATTTAATAAACTTCAACTTCGGAAACTGAAAAATGATCACAAAAGTCAATTTTTTGATGTCCTTGAGTTGATTGATATTTTGCCTACTTTCTGCTAGCTATGTTATTTTTTTTTTTGGTTTTTCAAGACCCTGTTCAGTTCTGTTTTGCGTAGGAATATTTTTTGCACAGACAAGCTAATAAAACTCAGGTCTGTTTTCATCTTGACCGGTTAGATGACATTTTACTATCAAAAACCAAAGGCATTGAGCAGTTGCAATGAAAGGATTGAAAAATTTGAAACTGTTTTAAAAAATAGAGGTCTACGTTTTTCTCTTAATGGGAGTTCTATGGATATATATTGATTGCATTCGAGTTTTTTCGTCAGTGTCTGTAAAAACAAAAAAAATTAGTACATAATGTGCTAAAAATGTATCATACTGCAATTTTTTATTAAAGCAATAAAAGGTATTTGTAGATCAATTATAATAATTTTTTTTCTTTTTTATAAATATCGATGAACAAACTCAATTGATTTCGATATTTTTTCTTTTTCCTTAAGATGGGGGTACGCATGCAAACTTCAACAGCAAAAAGTTGCTTGCACGTTTCAAAATAAAGTTATTCAACATAGTTTTTTGCTGCACAATTTGATTTTTGGTATGCATTTTGAATTATTCAATTTTTTCCTTCCATTTTATTTCTTAATATTTTTGAAAACTTTGGGGGAGGGGAATTAAAAACGGAGGTGGTTAAAGTTTGTTTCTTTGCTATTAATGTATGTAATGTATATACTAAATTTGAGAGGAAACGCGTAAATGAAGACGTTTCGTAGAAACTTTTCATTGAGTGGCCAAAAATGGAATTTTGACCTGTTTTTGACAGGTTTGACAGAAAAAAAAACCAATCGAAAAATTTTTCTTGGTCGGGAAGGGGATTAAGAAACTGCAAAAAACGTTGGGGGTGGCTGAAATTTGCAATTCGTCTAAGTGTAGTTTTTGAAATCGAGTAATCCGTACACTCAGATCGTTTTGCAAAATTTTTGCATAACTTATATAATGAAAGCAGACATTCTTGCAAAACTTTGCACGAGACGAAATAAAAAAAAATCCAAGTCAATTATTTTTGAATGGACTATAAAAAATTTTGAATTTATTAAAACAATGGATTACTAACGATTAATTCTAATCTGTTGCCTCAGGGTGAAATGTGAATCGATCATGCTGCTAAAATTTTAGCCACCAAAAATCCAAACAAAAAAATTTTTTTTTTCGCTTTTAGAAAAAGGTTGTCTTCAAATCGGTTTTCGAATTTTTTTTCTACTAGAAGAATGAATATCTGATAAAAAATCCGATTCGTTTTTAAAATTTTGATTTGCTTCAATTAACATTACCTATTACTGAAGCTTAATTTCAGTTCTTCGGAGAACATAAAAAATCAACAAAGAAAATAGCGAAAAGTTGAAAAAATTCTTTTTTGATTAAGGTTTTCACTTTCTTGAGATATAAATGTTACGGGTTGTATAACTCTGTGTTTTGTTGTCAAGCTGACTAATTAACCTTTGGGGTTAAACCTCCTGGCTCGTTGACTTAAAAAAATGTTCTCATTCCCCCGTATTTTAGAGTCTTTCTTTTCTGATTTTATATACCTGATTCATCAGCCAAATTCACAAGATATGCTTTCTTGATAAACAAAAATAAGTTTCCATCCCTTCGAAATCATTCTAAAAGCTTGCGTTCCTTCAGAAATTGGGAAATAAATTTTGGGAGCAATTGATAGAATATCGACAAGATATTGCTCTTGGTTTAAATAAAGGAATTTGAATTTGTTTTTGTGAAATTTCTCGAAAAAATTTTTCTTCCTATGTTAAGGGGAAATATTAACATAAGGTTATCTTTAATAATATTTGCATCAAATCTCCTAGAGTTTTTGTTCCGATTATTTTCGAAGAAAATGACGTACAGCTTGCGCTCGGGGTGGATTTTTTCTCCTGACAAATTTTAACATTTCGAAAATTGCTTTAATAAACTGCTGCTTGTTTTGCGTCCCGTGACGTACACTTTAAGAGAAATGTGGCAATTTTTTTCTCTTCGCCTACAAAAAATTAATGCCGAATAGTTTCAAACAAACACAAAGATATTGAACGTAAAAGTATTATGCATAATATAGTTTGCGAGTTGCGTAATAAAGATTATCATGGAGAAGACTTTCTGCTGATTTTGGATTTACCCGTTCTCTTAGCTCATCTTTAAGACTGTAGCAGCAATCTGATTTTAAAAACAGGGCGCTCAAAACAACAATTTTTCAAATTTCAGTGAAGATAGTGGCTTTTTAGTCTCTCTTGGCTGGTTGAAAAGCCTTTTAAACCCTTTTTCAAGGTCTTATAGAACCAAACAAAGCAAACACTTTGTGAATTTTAACAATGAAAAGATATGAAATTACGGGTGCTTATTTTAAAACCCCTATTTGAGCGTTGGCATTTTGAGAATACTTATGCTAATTCATTCCTTTTTCTTCTGTTGAAAGTCTTTAAAAGCTAAGCAAATAGGGAAAGGTTTTTCTTAATTCGACAGCATTATTCGCTTGAGTTTTCCCTATACCGTAAAAGCGGATTAAAATTTCCAGTGTGACTTCAGAATTGGATTAAACGGTTTACAAATATAGTTTCTGGTCGATTTGCATATTATATCACACTTTTTATAACATCTATAACGTTCTATTTCCTAGACGTTCTTTTTTATAACGTCTATGAAATAAGTTTCAAATAGAAACCTGACTTATTTTTCTCTTAAATTTTCTCAGCTATCTGAAGAATACACTGTTTTCCTTTTTGTTGGTACCTTACCTGCTATACTCCGAACCGATATTGGCTTCTTGAGCTAGGCATGTTCGTGCATTTTTTGGCTCTTTTCTGGACTGGTAAATGTTTCATGGCCCTATGAATCCATACCAAGTATAACAGTATGAATTTAAAACTTCTGTTGATTTTTGATTGAAAAGTAGAGCTTTTGGCGACACTTTGACGTCACTGCCCTTCCCTGGAATTTTTATCAAAGCTTCAACCCTTTCGATTCAACTCCATTTTAACTCATTCAGGTTTTATAACCAGCCTCGTGTCTTATAACCAGTGGAAAACACCCTTAAAAAACAACTAGCTAAAATGGTATGTAAGTTAAAGACACCTCTAATCAGCTATTGATCAGTGCCAGAAAAAATACTCCCAAATTGTTTTTGAGTACGCAATTTTTTTACTACCCTGCTCTCTAGTATTTTTTCAAACTTTTTAGCGTTTAAAAGCAGTGTATCTTTATGACACTAAGTATAAAAATTTTCCTCCTAGTGTTCATAAATAAGATAGTTAAGCGTGAATAAATTTTGAACCTATACTTTACTACCAAGCTCCTTTCTCCGCCTTTATGTGAGGGGGAGGGGCTACTTACTAGACCTCTTTGAATTCGAATTCGATTCCTTGTTTTTAATTGAGACGAGTTCTTGTGATCTTTGTACAAGTCCTTCAGATTTATCATTTTTAACCTGATTACTGCCTAATCCGCTTCGAAAATCTGTCAGAACAATATCACTTCAATGTAACTTCGATCGATTGTATGGATCTTCCCCTGAAGTACTTCTTACAACGTCAAACTTCAGTTATATGTAGTCTTATGACCCTTATCAACGGTATGGCGACAATTCGACGCAGGTGATTTTTTGGAGCAAGCAACATTTCGTCGCAAAGCATTTTAATCAGAGGTCAATGGAGATGTGTACCGACAAAAAGATTTGCAATCGGTTTTATAGAGATAATGTAGAAAATGTCTAAAAAAGCATCTATTATTTTTGATTTAAAATCGATCTAGTTTGATGCCAATAGTAATCAAAACAATCAGTTTCAATCTATTCTAAATTCATAATTTGCACAATTTTCTATCTGCGCGGATTTATACATTTTATAAACTTTTAGATCAAGTTTTTGAAAAAAATGTATACAGATTTTGTAGAGTTATGGTTTTAGTTCAAAAAATTGATAAAATGCGGCACTCAAAAGTATAATTTATGCTTTTTAGATGACATTTCACTCTGATATTTGACCGCAAGGAAATAAGTCACTAAAAATGGGAAAATCTAATTGCATAATTGTAGCTCCTTTAATTTAACCTGGTTTCTTTTTTTGCGTGGGTTTAGTATATTGCTAGAAAATTAATGAAACAAATTTTAAGATTGAACTTTATACTTTTTTTATTGTGGAAGCTTTTAGGAATGAAAAATTTTGAAAAAATCCCCCTGAATTTTATGATTTGTGGTAAAGTACTAGCCTCACGTGATTGTAACTCACTGAAACTGCAACACGGTGACGCAATTGCTAACTGATTACGAAACTTTATGATTTGAGTCAATTTTCAAAGGCAATAAATTTTTCTTTATTTAATCTAACCGTAAAAATGCGTTCAAAACCAATGTTAATTGTTTCTTTTAAACAAATGGGCTAATAAATTTTTTTTTTTTCACTTATTTTGCATAAAATCAAGTTAAACCGAATTCAAACTCAAGTTTTTCCGGTGAAACGTTTCATTTCGCATCCCACACCTGCTAAGGCATGGCTGTTTAGTTGCTGCTCCTTCCTGAGTAAAAAAAAATTATAGTTAATTTTTTAGTTATTGTGCTATAGTGCTCTCTTATACTTGCTCTTGAAATGCTACAAACGTTTGCCTGATTCAACATTCAAATATGGCTATCTGGCGTTATCTTAAGCCCAGCGCCAGTAACCATCGCTGGGTTTTAAACCCGCTCAGAAAAATTGAATGTAATTTTATTCCAGTTATATGAAATTGTTATAAACGTATTTAAATTAATCCCATGAGTACCTTCAGATATTCATTTGTCAAAAAAATGAAAAAATTGGTTTTTGCAAACTTGACACATATTAGTTAGTTAAGTTTTAATTGGTATTTTGAATGATTTACTTTGTTTAATTTACTTTTCTTGACATGACAGGTAAATGCGAGGCAGAAATATCGTCGTGTTCATTTTCGGCCGACTCTTTAATAACAAATAACCAATCGGGCCGAAAAGTACAAGCAGCGATTGATTCTGACATTCCAGAAAAGCATCAAAAAAATACAAAACTGAAGTTGAACTCAATCAATGAAGCAGAATCGTCCAATTTAGCCAGAAAGCTAGAAATTGAAAACGATTTATCATTCCATGAAGCTGAAGTATCCGCTTTTGGTTCAATTAACGGCGATTTGTTTCCTGGGAAAACGTACACATCTGAGTTTATGCTACTGGATTCTGCAATGGAACATCACTCGGTAGGCGACAGTCTTTGCGACAACAATCTCAGTTTCTCCAGTGGAGGCAAACTAAGCTCGAACAACTTGAGAATGCCGTCAGGTGGATCATGTGCGTCCATCGGTTTCCACAAGGTATAACAAATCATCACGTTTGTTTACAACACTCTTTATAAGGAAATTTCCCCATAACATCAAAAAGTTACAAAGTTTTAGGAAAATATAGATAAAATCCAAAAAATTTTAAAACAAAGATTCAAATTAGTGTTTTTAATAATTCAGCAACAAAAACCAAATTTCTAGGAATCACTGTGTTACTTATTCTTACTTGTTTGATAAAAACTACAATAACAATTTATTAGGTTAAAATATTGCAATATCCAAGTTTTTAAAAGTAACAGTTTCATCCGTGTTCAGGTGTGGGACTGGTTTCGCAATTTTGCCTTGACGGCCATTCATCCGACTAACAACAAGTTCGCCATGAAGGTGTTTGGCAGCAGGAAGGCACTTCAGAAGGAGCGGGTCAGGTGTATGGAGAACCCCTGGATCATACACCCGTACAGTCTTTTCAGGTTCGAGAAAGACAAAAGTTCACCAATAACCATTTTTTTAGAAGTCCTTGTCAATCTTCTTACAGTTCCAGTCATCTGGAAATCTTGCCACGATCTTGAAGATTTATCAAAGATTATAAAATTTCCTGGTTTTCACAAGGTACTCATTTGACCAGATAACATCAAAATTTCATCAGAAATGTGTTGAATTGACTTTGCAGCTAAATAAGGGAGTTAATATTTTAGTCAGATTATGGAAAAAATCGAACATATTTCAAAATTTTGAAAGCTTCTGCAAGATCTCTATAGAATAACCCAAAACTAAAATAAAGTTCTGAATTTATCTTTTTGCCAAAACCAAGTCATCGGAAAAAAACTTGAATGAGGACGACAGAAACACATGTAATTAGGCGCGGATCTAGGAGTTTCTCGAGGGCGGGGGGGGGGGCGAATTTTCAAAAAAAAAAACTTGAAAATTTTGACGACCCTTTTTTTTAGGTCAGCCCAATTGAATTTCTGAGTTCTCCTAAATCACTATGACAAATTTGACAAGATTTTCTGCGCCGCAGGTAATTTTGTGAAAAAAAAAAACAGGCCAAAAAGGCGTTTTTAAGCACTGTATGGAAAATTTTGACAAACAAAGTATCTCTCTTAAAGCAAATGTGATAATTTGTTTTGAGTTTTGCAGCATATTGCCGGTTAACCGAACTTTCTCGAATTGTGGCTAAAAATACTTATTCAAGATTTGAAAAATTTAGTAGAGAATATCAAAATTTATTACAAAAGGATATTATCTTGTCAAAAAATGAAAGCGAGGATGAGATGATAAAAAATCTTCCAATAAACGAACAATTTTTGGTTAACGTTAACGTTTGATTCAACAGAATTTCACGCATACTAATGAGCAGAATTTTTGTAAGAATTTAAGATGTTGCATAAGCTATGACCACAAAATTGCTTCAAAGTTAGTATATTTTGTTGCAAAAGGTGCTTGTAGAAAGTTTGTACGGTCAGTCAAAAATGGATTTCTCAAAATAGTACAAAGAAGGTGGTCGAAACAAAGAACACTCATATATATACTGCGTGACATTGAAAACGAAAAATTAAGAGTTTTGCTATTTTTGCTCAGAATAAGAATATTTGAAGTCATAAATTGGGATACCATTCAAATTGTTCAACTTGAGGATAATATATCTTTGTTTTTGCAGATATAGCTTTGCCTTTAAAAAGACTTAAAATAATGAACCTTCTTATTGTTATCTTTATCGCTAACTCATGATTGTTGCGATAAAAAACAGATCATAACAGGTTTGGAAAATAGCAGAATTGTTCGATTCAAAGTTTCTTGAAAAGGAGGATTTGAACAAAGAAGATTCAGCTTGATGTTTTGGTGTTATTTTAGAGACAAATTGTATTTTTCATGAGAATTAAACAAGGATCTAGGCAAACGAAATTAGATTATTTCTCATCTTGCGGAATATTTTGTCGTTTCTGACGCTCTACTTTTTTCAAAATCTTTACTTATGTCCCAGTTTAGTTGAGGCGGGAAATTTTTCTTTAATATACCTTGAAAATTATCATTTGTTTGAGTCGTTAAAAAAACTGAGGCTTAAGAAATTGCTCCATGAAAAAAAACATTGATAGATTTTGTGATCTGCATTTAAAAACTAAAAATTTTACCTGCAGATTTCTTCATAAAGCTATTTTGTCTAATGAGTTTTCTCATCAGATGGAAACCATCAGAAAGTTTTGATATCTATCAAAAATACTAAAAAAAAAATCTGGTACTAGAAGAGATACGAAAATTACTCTTCATAGCTTCTGAATGCTATAATGTTGATCCCGATATGGAATGGACTATCTCAAAACTTGAGGAAGCTTCAAAAAGTCAAGGTATATAGTTTAAATTATTGAACAATTTTTCCGCTTACTTGAAAAAGTGTCAGTATACAAACCTTTTGGTGGTTCTGAATCATTTGGTTATACCCGTTTTTTGTTTTACGTTATAGTTTATTTGGCTGAGAAGCAAGCCTGGGATGCTTATTTTTCAAAGGTGTTGATTTGTGTTTTTTTTTGCAAACATGCTTTCGTTAATTTCTTAGATGGGATGAAAATTTTACATGTTTACGAAAAACTTCTTTTCATCATATCAAAATTTTAGTTGTAGTAAAAGCAAACTTTTAAAAGCTTTTACCTTCAAAGATGCCCATAGCTAATCTCATTTTTCCCTATATTTGTATTTTTTTCTTATTTAATTAGCGTCTTTTTTCTGAAATTTCGACTGCCGATTTCAAATGAGTGAAGTTACAGAATGATCAAAGATTCCTAATCTTGAAAAAAATGCAAGCAATTGAAAGTGAATTATGTTTTTTGAGCTGGCTTTGTTCAATGGTTGCAAATTTTGTATAATATTTTTTAGCAATTACAAGGCTGTTGTTCCGACTTTTGTAAAAAAAAAAGGAACGAAATATTTCTTCAGACAATTTTCGACTTATTGAATAGCCATTTTTGGCGGTTTTTTTTCAATCAAAAGGTATTGTTGCCCTGACCTTTACTTTGAAACGATATTTTACCTATAATCTTTTTTCTTAAAGTTATGGGGGTTTAAAGATTGCCATTTTGGCCGATTTGGACACTTAACGCGGAATATATTTCGCGCCATTAACGCGTAAGCGGAGAGTTAATCCGTCCTAAAAATTGTTCCAAATTGGCTGCAGGAAGTTCATTTCCAATAATTGATTGGTTAAGAGGAGTTAAATCGCTAAATCTATCACTTTGTAATTAATATGGCGTGTGGAGGGAATTTTTTTGTTTGTTCTTGTTCTTTTTTTCGTAAAAGTGATAGTTTTAAAGATTTGTATGCGCTAAAATCTTGTTGCGTTTTCATTTGTGTTCATATCACTTTTTCAGTAAAAAAACTCTCCCATTTGAGTGAGATTTTTTTTCAAACTGATTTTGCAATCATTTCAGATTACTTACAAAATGTTCGCTTTTTTGACGCTTAGTTCAAAAAGTGGCTTCTTTTTCAATTCTATTTAGAAAAAATTTTTTTATTATAAACTGCATTTAAACGTGTCAACTTGAACAGGTGAACAAAATTCTACAATATTTTTAAATTAAAATGGTGTGTGAACAATTTGGGAAGCTGGAAAAGAGCCCAAAAACTTGTTCCAAATATGTATTCATGATTAGAACAAAATTTTGGGCTCTTTTCCAGCTTCCCAGTCGAGTTATTTCGCAGCCGAGTACTTTTCCAGCCGAGTAATTGAACTAAACAACAATTTTCCATGAAAAGCAATGACAGTTTTTGTTTTTAGAGAGTTCTTTCACTTACATCTGCCGTTTTTGCATAATTAACTGCGTAAAGCTCACACCAGTGTTTCAAGTATCGAGAAATCAAAGTAACCACAAAAACAATGATTTTGAATTGATAAAACTTATATAATTTTGAGTGATTTTTGTTTATAAATTGTTAGGATTAAAAACTTCAGATTCCATCTTTTTGACCAGTCTTTTTTGACCATGTTTGATCATCTTTTTTACCCTATTTACAGGGGGTTTCTCCTTTTTGAATCATATGGTTCAATTAAAATGTGCCAATCCAAGGAAATAGCCAAAACTCATAACCAAACATTGTATGAAATTGTGTTCTTACCAGTTAGTTTGACTTGGGAGAATATTAAAAAGGCATCAGCTTAGGAGAATTCTAAAAAGAAATTTTCCCACTCAACAGAAAACTTTTCTTATGAATTCTTTTCCATCGCTTTGACTTGAACTAATAAATAAAATTGGAATGTGAAACTGAACTTCATTTGAACCCTTTTTCTTCTGTTTTGTTCTGTTAGGTTCACGTGGGACTTTGTGATGCTGCTACTGCTGATCATCAACCTTGTGATCTTGCCAGTGGCCATCGCATTCTTCGAGGAGAACTACACTCTGGCTGGCAGCTGGATGCTATTCAATTGCATTAACGACTCAATATTCGTTATGGACATCCTCTTCAACTTCAGAACTGGCATCGCGCCCAATCAGACCGCCGTACAGGTGAACTAAACATTTTGACATAAATCAAAATTAAAATTTAATTGCTAGTTATTGCTTGTAAAATGTATTTATCCCAGTTTATTCTTGCTTGATTTGTTTTATGTTAGTTAATGCTTGTTTGATTTTCCAATTTCCGGAGAAACTGTCAAATGTTTGTGCACAGGATAGTTTTTTTTTCACTTGACAAAAATTACCCCGAGAACAAATATTCTGTCATTTTCTTCAAAAATCAGAGTAATATTGAAACATGTAAAGAGTTTTGAAGTTTTTTAAATTTCAATTGACGAGTTAACAATTTTTTGGCAACTGTACAACGAGGGCGGGGAAAATTGGAAAAAAAAATCCGGTCTTCTTTTTTAACTATTGGTTTTACTAAGCGGTCATTGCACAGAGCACTGGGTTATTAGATTATATAAATGAATCGAACAGCTTAAAGAAATATACCTATGAGGGGAGGTTGAGCTAATCTTATTTTGTTCATCAATTTTTTATCTTCTTACTAAGGTCGGTGGCTGATTAGTATGTATGGTTGCCCTTGATTTTGTCCAAGTCAGCACTTCTGGTTGGGTCGTCTGAATCGCCTTGCCGTAGTCCTTTGGGTACTTGTAGTCCAGACTTCCTCGGTTGTGGTTATCTCGAGTATCTCGATTTATAATTTTATCGAACTTGAAATGAGAATTTATTCTCTATTTTATTTGTGAAAAAAGACTAGTTTAATTTTACTGTAAAGGCAGAAAAGAAAAATTATTTATTTTTTGAAAAGGTCTAACTGAAGATATCTAACTTGCTGCTTACTGAGCAAAATGAAACACTGAAGATTTCAGGCCAGTCCTTTTGCTCGTAAGCATAAACCGGCGCCTGATTCAATCTTTAATTATTCAGATTTCACCTGCTCCTTTGTTCTCCCTTTTTAATAAGGGAATTTTCAACTAGTTTTTATTTGATTTTTTCAAACCAAATATCTTCAACTTATTAGTCCCCTTTGATAAAAACCGCAGCCTTCAGTTTGTCTTATTAAAAATTCATATTACTCTCTCTGATGCATCCTATTGCAGGTGCACCTCTGCTTAATCAAAGCAAGGAGAAGTTCAGTGCAGCCGGCAAGACTGCTAAATATTTATCCAGTTTGTTTCAAGTTAAGTTAAAAGGGACGTATTAATAATCGCCGCCCTTTTAAAATATTGAGCCTGAAAAAATGAGAAAAATTGGACAAGTATTTAAAAAGGAGTGGATTTTCAAAACAAGATTTTATAGTCCTAATAAGAGTAAATCAGTCAATATCTGATTTAGTGAAAAAAGGCTTTAATTTAAATGGCACGCTCCAATTTAGAATTGGGTCGTTAAATAAACAATTAAGACAATGGTCTTTTGTGTGTGTGTAGTATTTCGCAATACTACAACTCACCCCTTTTTTTAGAAAATTAAGCTGTTCGATTCTTACAGTTACCAAGGTGAAAATTTAAACACTTTAATGGTTAAATACTATAGTTATAAAATTTAAAGAGAACATCAAACGAAAAAGTTATAAAGATAAGTTAGGTTTTATCTAGAGCTTCCTTCCGAATTCAAGCTCCACGTTGTATGATCTGAGGATCGCTATCTTCCTCTGTGAAGCCTCTAGTTTTTGTTGCAACTTCACGATTTTCTTCTTTTTGATCTTGTTCTTGATTCGTAGTCTGCTCATTTCATCCGTAAGTTGTTGAATGTCGTCCTGCTCTTCCTGTCTGTTTTTTACATGGTTCGGAAAAGCAGTTATTCCCTCGAACGGGATGGTGACTTGCATGCCTCCTGCCTTGAGGATGTAGCCGTGTTCCTCCTTCTTCTTTAATTTTCAGAAGTTGTTTTCGTTCTTTATAACCACTTCTGGCTGGGTTATGAAGTCGATAGGCATCATCGCCTTTTCCATTGTGGTTGAGTTGGCGACTTCAATGAACGATGGCAGTTTCCATCTGTTATAATTTTCTTTTATTGAGTACTTTAAACTCGTTATATATTTTGGATTTTCCGTATCCAACTTGGTTTCTCTGCACTTCTGCAGTTCCAATCTCTGAGTCAAACTGGGAAAATTGCGAGGGTTCTTATTTAACCCGTCTTGCCTTGACAAAGATTGTACTGCTACAAGTTTCCGTTGTTTCTTCCTGAGAGGCAGCTTTCTTTTAAACTCCTCTGGTGCTGGGTCTGCATTTCTGCAGTTCCAGTTTAAAATTGGGTCATATTCCATTTTGCTAAACATCAATATAAAATAAGTAAATATTGAAAATCCCGAATTACATTCGGATACTAAGGCTTATTATCAAATGTTTGAAAAATGAAGGACAAAGTGTAAAATTGTATATATATAAAAGGTGGAAAATATAATCTTGTGGTTTCACACAAACCCACCACGGAAAACAAATGAAGAAAGACGATCATGGTGTTAATTAACCACAGGAATACAAATGAAGAAAGACGATCATGGTGTTTATTAACCACAGGAATAAAGCATTTTCCGACACAGATAAGCTCAGATATTAAACTTATGTAGTTAAAGCAAAAATGGAAATTTGGGCATTAATTAACCCCTAATATAAATGTATGTCCACCTGGTTGTCATAACCAGCAATTTTTGTTACATTTTTTGATAGAAAAAAGAAAAGATTTAAATTAGAATCAAATCAAAATGAAATATCGTAGAAAAGGAATATTAAACAGACAGTTTGCAAACTGTATAGTTTTCAAAAAGATAAGTTTATTAGTTTCTCTTTGGTTTTAATCCTCTGCATCAATCCATGTTCACATCTTTAGTACAGAAAGTCATTCTGAACTTTATGATGCAAAAATTTAACGTAAACAATCTTGAGGATGATGCAGTACAATTTTCAAAGCGTGCTTCTGAAAATTTGTTGTTTTTAAGGGTTTAAATGCCTGCATGTTGTGGATTTTGAACTACCGAATTGATATTTTGGCCAAATTGTGAGGAGCGAATCATAAGAGTCTCAAAGGCTGCAAACAGCCACCAACAAGCATTTGCGTTGTTGAAAGAATATGCACCATAATTTTAAAAAGGCTACATGAAGCCACCAACAAATGCTGGCATAAATCTGCGGCGGGTCGGGTCGAAAAACATTGTTCGCCCATTTTATGATAAAGAATATTGGTGAAAACTTTACTCAATGTGTTGAGAAGAACGGAGGTGATATTTGCCTTTTTGATGAATTTCTTCTAGTTTGCATTTTGTAACTTGAAAACTACAAAGATAATAATTAATGTCATCGGTCCCTACTTGGGCCCTAAGAGGAATCCGATGGTGCAAATTAACTTCGCAGAATGGGTTTGTTACAATTTTACATTGGCTAGTTCTTTTATCAAAGGTTTCACTCTATTAATTCTCGTTATTGTACGTAGGGTAATTTGTCATTCCCTTAAGTGTAATACTGAATTTTCAGTCAATAAAACCACCTGAAAATGAAATTATTATAGACTCGTAAAACTGTAATATTTTAAACTCCTGGCCTTTTGCAATTTTTTTTGCAAATATGTTGTAGTCGAAAAACTTTTTTGTCTGAGCCATTGGGTTCCGATCCCTCTATCTTTAGTTGATTTTGAGGATGGTCCAAAATTGTTAGCGTACTTGACTGTTTTCGATCTCGGTTAAGAATTAAATCCGCGTTCATGCTTTTTGGCATATCCTTTTGGTTGTCATACAGAACCGCTATTCATTGTAGTATATTTGTAGGATAATACTCGTAATCTTATTTTTTAGTAAGATTAAATTAGATTTACTGCTCAGTATACAAAACGTTAGGTAAATTTCACAAACTTAAAGCGTTATAAAAGCTTTAATGAAAACTTCACATTTATAAATATTTTAAAGCAGGAAGAAATGGGTTTTTTTATTTCTATGTTTTCAAACGTTTGGCCTATTACACCTTTGTTTATATCTACTTTTGATTCTCTGGAATTTTTTAGTACGATAGGCATTGACTTAATTTCATTCCTACAATAAATGCTTTTTGCATTGATGCTTTTTTGTTCTAAGGACTTATCAATTCTAAACGATGTTCCTAATCTGAAAACCATGCCTGCTGGAGAAATTGAAATTACGCGGGATGATTTTGGTGAAATAGTTATATTTTTATCAAGAAGTACATTTTGATAAAAGCTTAGATATGGATAACTTTTGCTTCTTATAGTACTAATAGGAACTCTTACATCTGGGTATTTTTTTAGTTCTAAGTTTAAATTCGGAAAGTTTATTGATTTAAAAATGTAAGAAATGAAATCCATTCCTAATATATTTAGATCGCATCCGTTCTCGGCTGAAATCCATGCTTTGATTTTTACCGGATTATCAGTGTTTGTACCAAAAGTTGATTCAAAATTAGTATAACCTATAAGTTTAAGTTTTTCTCCATTAACAGCCACTGTGTTTGATCTTGATTTATTCAGCTGTAGAGGCTGTATTTTACAATATTGATCATAACTGTCGAAATTAATAAGCGAACATGTTGCTCCAGTGTCTAGTAGAAATTGGGTTTCCAGACCGTTATTTTTATTTTTGTCTCCGACGGGATGTTGGTATAAGTTAATATACAATTGTATTTTTGGTTCAGACGGAGACTGATCTAGTTTAAATTCACAAGTTCACACTCATTATCGGTATAGTCTCCTGGAATGTCATCATCACTAAAGTTGTGGATCTGGTAAGGTGAATGATAATCGTTATTTTCGTTGAAGTGTTTCTTACTGTTCGACCTATCACGCGATTGAGAACTTTCATTAAAGTTTGACAAGTGCCTGAACTCTTGCTGAGAGTTTATGTCATTGAAATTGTTGTCTACTCTTGACCTACTCTTGCTATAGTTATGGTGACTTCTGTTTGAATTCTCTCTTAATTGAAGCGAGTCATAATTTTGCTCCTGTTGATCGTTATATTTAAAGCAATGGCTTATCGTGTGGCCTGACATGCAACACCAATTGCAAAACATTGGGTTGTTTTGTTTGTTTCTATGCTCATGTGGATTATAGGCTGCGTTTATTTTATGATCCTTCATTAGTCCTGTTAACTCTTTAAGTTGATTCTTTATTCCCTCTATTTCCAATTTATTTTCTATGCTACTGGATGCTGTTCCAATAAATTCACTACTTATTGCAAAACTTAAGTCTTTTGTAGCAATATGATCTTTTAATTGTTGCCAAGTTGCGGGTGGATTCTCAATTAGGAATTGTTGAGCCTTTTGTTTCAAGCCTGGCGGGCTTAAGCCGCGTACAAAGAATTCCATTTTCTTTGCTGTTCTTTGATCATCATTAAAAGTTGGATTAGGCCATCCACGGTCTACTGCGGTGCTTAATCTATGTATGTAGCTTTTAATGAATTCATCAGGTTGTATTTTTATGTTTTCTGCTTCTATTCGTCTCCAATACTTATCTTTATCATCAGTGAATCTATCTATGAATTGATCTCTTATATCATTCCAAGGTAAGTTTGCTGCTAATCCCTGATACCATTGAGCGGCTGGACCTCTTAATATTGAACCAAATAAGGCTCTTTGTCTGTTATCATATGCGTCTTGTTCGTCACCTGCATCTCCTGGTCTAGTGCCTAGTGAAAATGGTATCTTTTTCTCTACTATATCAAGAAAATCTCTTGCATCTTCATTCGGATCTAAGCCGGTAAACTTTTCGAGAGCTAAATCTGGGTATGCTACTACGTTTGCCATCTTTGTTTAATTCACTCAATGTTTTGTTAACAATATATAAAGGGTTTGGATGTGTTGTGTACTGATCAATTTTTTTGGACTGAAATAATTCTATTTAAGTTACAATGAAGTTTGCTGAGATCAATGAATACGAACTTTTGTTAGATAGATCAATAGTGCTATGGGGTTGATTAAGCTTTTTTAAGATGGAAGTTATCTCTGGGGTATTGCTGCTGGAAAGAATGGTTAATTCGTGAACATTTTTGTGTGGGTGTTTGGACAAAATTGTGATTTGATCTTTTTGGATATTGGTGATATAACAAATAATTTTTGTGGATTTATTTTTTAATCCAGTTTTAAATTAAATGCTGTTGTATTTACTTGATAAAAGTTGGTCATAGCATTTTACATCCTTTTAGGGACATAAATATTTATCTAGGGAATGATGAACAATATAAAAAATATTTAAATTTTTTCTTATGAACTTGTTATTATTTTTAATTTTTGTTAAGGAAAATGTTTTGTTTTTAATAAAAAATGATTAAAATGCAAGTAGTTTTGTGCTTGGGTAAATTAAGATATCAAAAAGCAATCGGGAGTGAAGCAATTAATTGCTCTTCCGGTATACAAATTATGTTGTTTGGTATTTTTATTTGCTGAAGAATTGTGTCAATTTCTGGAGTATATCGTCAAAAGAAGACGTATAATTCGTGTTTATTTTCGTTAGGGTGTTTTGCTAGTATACTAATATGGTTTTTTTTAGTATTAGTGATATACCATATGATGTTAGAGACTTTATTTCCTAATTTGAGTTTTAAATTTATTGTACTGACGTCAATTTTAAAATGTGTTGACATTAATTTCACGATGTTTGTTTTCTTTATCTCAAGCCAAGTTGTACTATTTGATTAGTATGTCTTAAAGTAATGAAAACCTCTTAGGAATTATTGAATATTAACAAAGGTTATTAATAATAAGATAAGGAAATAAAAAAATTTCTTTGAGAAAAAAAAAAATTTTTAAAATTTTTTCTAAGTTTTTCAAGTTTTTTATTCGCTGAAACCTTAACTGAAACCTAAAACTTTGTTGAAGTGAAGTTTTATTGATGCTATGGTATGGTTAACAATATAACTATATGCCTTTATTGGTTATTATTGGTTCAAAACTTAATTTTTTTGTTAAAAATTTTTAGAAAACTTTTTGACTGAAACGATAATCTGAAACCTGAAACTATGGTAGCTGAAGTTGAATTTTCTTAATCTTAAAGATTTCTATACGCTTTATTAAATCTGGTTTTCGCTTTATCTTGCAAAAAAATTCGAGAAAACCGAATCTTTTGATATCTTAAACTTAGTTTTTGGAAACTCAAACCTAAAACTTTTAAACTCTCTCAAACTCGATGCATGAAAATAAAAAGCTGGGTTTTGATAGCTGGTCTAGTGTAAATTAGAATTTGGAACAGGTTTGCAACTTCAAAATCAAAAATTTGTTTGCGGAAACCTAAGTTTTTGCGGCTGAAACTATGATTTCTAGAACTGAAACTATGGTTTGACCACTTGGTTTTAAAGTTTTGAGATTGAAAATTTAGGTTGGTCTCTCTAATATATTTCTATTCCAGCAATAAAATTGCCAAAAAGATGAAAATTTTAGCTTAATACGACGATTTTAGTTTTCTGAAACTATAAGTTTGAGGGCTCAAACTAACACCTTCTAGAAGTTTTTTGAGTTCAAAAATTTGTTAGTGCATTAAAGATTCTTATTATCTTTCAATATTTTACAAAAATTTTTCTCGGGAAGCAAGTTTTTTGGTTCTGAAACCAAAAACACCAATTCTGAAACGTACGTTTCAGCCTTAGGAACCAAAATTTAAAATTGGTTTGGTGGGTTTTAACACCGTTAGTTTTCTTTAGAAAGTCAAAATTCGGCGTTCGGAGCTCAATTTTGAGACCAAAAACTCAATTTTTGTGTTCTGAAACCTGAAACTAACAAAAACGTACCATTTAAGACCAGGTTTTTGACTTATGGTATCCAAAGTTGGGTTTGACTAGTTCAACTTTTGCTGTTTTACCCGAATCCGTTTACAGAAACTTGAAATTTTGACCGGAAACTATACTTATTTTAACTGAAACGTTTGGACCTATAACTGAAACCTAGACTGAAACCAAAAGTTTTGGCTGGTAAAAATCAATTTTTTAGTGCTTATGCTATCATATGAAACCTATTTTATCAATATAAAGTGGATGTGTCAGTGTTTTAAATTTAGTTTTTGTTGTGAAACCTGATATTTTTGTGCTGAAACTAAAACTTGGTGTTTGGTGTTATGTGGTTAACGTTTAAGATTGGTTTTAGTGCGTAATCTTATTGTTAATTAGGTGTATATTTAAACGGTGTCAAAAAAACTAATGATTTATCAAAAAACACTCAAATCCGTTCCTTCCTTTTTGGTTTTTGTTATTTTCTTCCTTAGTTTCAGTAATTGGTAGCTTTACTGATGGATGATTTAGGTTTAAGTTACGTTAAGGTGGTTAGAATTAAAATGAGTTTAAGAAAATTTGAGGATAAGCCTCGAGAATTGATGAAGGATTAGGATAAATAGCAACAACCGTGGATGGTTTGAGATAATGTGTTGAAGAATTCAATTTATCATACAATTTAGGGTACTCTTAGATCGCACATATGACCACTTAACCCCCTCGAAAAAATAATTGAAGATATTTAATAAGTTTTTGAGCACTTTAGTTTAATACAGAATTTCGTTAATTTTAGTGATGATAACTTTAAACTGAAGTTTTGGCATGTAATTAGTGGATTACTGGACAAAACGGGTATATCTTACTAGCGGACTTAGGCAGAGAACGATTCTTTCAGAAATTTTATATATTATTATAATAATAGATAATAGTTAAGTTCATGAGCTAATGTCAGTTAGAAAGCCGTCTAATAGACCTCGAGATGGAGGGATATCGTGGGCGACTGCTAGCGCAGGGGATGCTTTCGCAAGAACCTACTAGGAATATCTGTCAAGTAGAAGACAATGAAATTGTGTTTCTATCGAAAGATACCCATTGTCTCTGGCTTTTTGAGGTTGGAAACTAATCTGACAAATACTCACAGATCCTAATATTATTATATTTTTTTGAATTTTAAAAGCTGTTTTGAGTTTGTTGGAAAAAGAATTTCTTAAGGAGTAGTTCTCTGCTGCGGTCGCACCAGTTTTACTAAGCGGTCATTGCTGGTTGAATGCTTAGTAATTTTATCCTAAATTATAAGTCTCACCTTAGATCGTCAAATTGTCTTGACAAAAAGTAGAGTAGAAACAATAGTTAGAAAAGGTATGAATTAATTAGTTGGTTAGATACAGAGCACTGGGTTATTAGATTATATAAATGAATCGAACAGCTTAAAGAAATATACCTATGAGGGGAGGTTGAGCTAATCTTATTTTGTTCATCAATTTTTTATCTTCTTACTAAGGTCGGTGGCTGATTAGTATGTATGGTTGCCCTTGATTTTGTCCAAGTCAGCACTTCTGGTTGGGTCGTCTGAATCGTCTTGCCGTAGTCCTTTGGGTACTTGTAGTCCAGACTTCCTCGGTTGTGGTTATCTCGAGTATCTCGATTTATAATTTTATCGAACTTGAAATGAGAATTTATTCTCTATTTTATTTGTGAAAAAAGACTAGTTTAATTTTACTGTAAAGGCAGAAAAGAAAAATTATTTATTTTTTGAAAAGGTCTAACTGAAGATATCTAACTTGCTGCTTACTGAGCAAAATGAAACACTGAAGATTTCAGGCCAGTCCTTTTGCTCGTAAGCATAAACCGGCGGCTGATTCAATCTTTAATTATTCAGATTTCACCTGCTCCTTTGTTCTCCCTTTTTAATAAGGGAATTTTCAACTAGTTTTTATTTGATTTTTTCAAACCAAATATCTTCAACTTATTAGTCCTCTTTGATAAAAACCGCAGCCTTCAGTTTGTCTTATTAAAAATTCATATTACTCTCTCTGATGCATCATATTGCAGGTGCACCTCTGCTTAATCAAAGCAAGGAGAATTTCAGTGCAGCCGGCAAGACTGCTAAATATTTATCCAGTTTGTTTCAAGTTAAGTTAAAAGGGACGTATTAATAATCGCCGCCCTTTTAAAATATTGAGCATGAAAAAATGAGAAAAATTGGACAAGTATTTAAAAAGGAGTGGATTTTCAAAACAAGATTTTATAGTCCTAATAAGAGTAAATCAGTCAATATCTGATTTAGTGAAAAGAGGCTTTAATTTAAATGGCACCCTCCAATTTAGAATTGGGTCGTTAAATAAACAATTAAGACAATGGTCTTTTGTGTGTGTGTAGTATTTCGCAATACTACATGGTGTAGTCACGTCCAGTAGCGGATTGAGGGGGGGGGGCGGGGGTTGGCGGATGTCTTCTTTCTTCAGGGATTCGACCCCCTGCCGACCCAGAGGGTCCCCTCTTTGTAATATTTTGAGATATCCATTTTTGGCTGACTGACCCTAAAATTTTTCTAAAGGCGCCTTTGACGCCATTATACACTAACTTTGAGGGGGGAGCGCGCGCTGAAAAAACGCGATTTTTTGGTCAATATTTTCCAAAAAATGCTTAAAAACGCCTTTCTTGGCCTGTTTTTTGAAAATCTGCCCCCCCCCATTCGATAAAATCCTAGATCCGCGCCTGGTCACGTCGCTTTTAGTTTGTAAACTTTTTGCTAATTACATGGAGTCTGCATTCTTCAATACTGATTAAGTCACGTCAACCATATTTTGTAGAGTAATCATTCTAGGGTATTTTGTGCGGCCTTTAATTTTTCCCATTATCTGCACGGAAATAATTCCGCATAATCTCCACATTATTCCCTAACTAGGAAATAAAAATAAAGAAAATTTAATCTTTAAAATGTGCAGATGGCATCAAATTTTCTTGCCAAGGTCTGGTTTGTTTCCGAAATATGAACTGCATATTTCATTTGATCATCTTATTTGGGTGTACATTTACTTGGCTCCTTCTAATTTTAGTGGCACATTTTGCCCCTCGAACATTTCAATCCCTCCCACAATTCGCCCCAAATATTTCACACTTAAGGTCCAGTAATAAATGCGGAGAAAATGCATGAAGAACGTATTATGCCGCTAAATTTAAAAAGTGCGAAATGTGGGAAGTGCGCACTGTGCTACATTCCCTCGAATGCCCATCAACATTCTTGTACTCAAAGAGATGGAGACCGCAAGTTATAACGTCATATCAAATGCAAAAAAGGTATCTTTTACCGGATTTTATGTTTTTTGTTTGTATGGTAATTTAATTCACTCACGTGCAGGGGCGGATCTAGGATTTTCTCGAGGGGGGGGGGGGGGGGGCGGATTTTCAAAAAGTTTTCCAAAAATTTTGACGACCTTTTTTTTTTTAGGTCGACCAAATTGATTTTTCGAGCTCTCCCAAAGCACTGTTTGGCCCGTACTTTGGCTAAATTTTCTGCGCCGCAGGCAAATTTTTGAAAAACAGTCAAAAAGCCGTTTTTGGGCAATTTTTGAAAAATTTGACAAAAAAATCGCGTTTTTTTGGCGCGCGCTCCCCCTCAAAGTTAGTATATATTGGCGCCGAAGGCGCCTTTAGAAAAATTTTAGGGTCGGTCGGCCAAAAATGGATTTCTGAAAAAGTATCAAAGGGGGGACCCTTTGGGTCGGCAGGGGGTCGAATCCCTGAGGGGGGGGGGGGGGGGGGGGGGCGTCCGCCCCCCGCCCCCCCCCCCTAAATCCGCCCCTGCTCACGTGCATTGTCTTTTTCAAAGCGAAAAAGTTACGAATAGAAAGGCAGTAAATTTCAGTCCATCAAAAACTTTCAAAAAAAATCACGTAATAATCATTTTTTACTATTTTGTTTCAGCGTTTTTGGTAAATTGATCCTACAATTCTACTCTTGCAGTTTTAAAGGGGAAATGTGCATCCGCCAAATATGGTTATTTCTTATAAAGTTTTCTAAATTTCAACGAACCAGAATCATGAAACTTATTTGAAAAATCTCGAAAGGCAGAAATTCATGGCGTAAAATTTTTGTTTTGCTCCGACTCCAAGGTTGACGCAGTTGCAAAAAAGCTTATCATACAAGTTTCATAGAAGAAAATTGTATGATACGCTTTTTTTCAATCATTTTTTTTTGTTTCGAAAAGATTCTTACAAGTATTAAGCCTAAACAAAACAAATTTGTGGCAGATTTAGCTTTAAAAGAATTTTTGATATTTCAAAGTACAATTGTTGTAGCCATATACAAAAATGTAAAAATCCCAACATTAATGTACATGGCGAATCACCAAAGGCAGCTTATATGTGAGGCAAGAGCTACCTTATATCTGGGTTTTCTTAAGCTTGAAAATCCTTGATTTTTGTTTTGGACAAAACACGGAAATTCACGACTGAAATCAAAATTCAAAGCTGAAAACGTTCTTGTGTTTTGTTGCATAGAAAAAAACTTATCACAAATTTCATGGTGAAAAAAATTTCTGATGCTCTTTTCATACATTTTCTGATATAAAACGTATGGTAAAAAAATGATTGTCTAACTTCAAAGTGTGGAAACATGCTTATTATAAAAACTTAAGCATGAAAAAAATGCTTATTTTGTAATTTTTATACAAAGTTTTTAGTCCTTAAAACTGTATGATGATAAGCTCTTTTTTTTATTTATCATACCATATTTTGCCAGTCCGGGTGCTTACCAAAGTGAAAAATCTCTATGGCATAGATTATTTTCTTTCTTGCCAACTTCCTTTGCCCACCTCAAGTGATGTATCATTCTAAAGCCCAATCAGTGTTGATTTAGATTCAAAAAACATATCAGAAATTTTAAGATGAAATGCAGTGAGATGAAATGCTCTGATATTTTGCTTATTTATAATTAGTTTGCATAGAGGATTTAACAAAAGTTTCACATGCTGAAATGCTTCCGTGTAAACCAAAAATGGCTACTGAGAACTTTTTTTAGGAATTACTACAACTTCTTACAAGTTTACGCTCTATGAATGTTAAAAAATAGTAATTTTTTCCTAATCCACAGTTAATAACTAGATGCTGACCGCAAGAGTTTCATCAACTTATATCTGAGCCCTACATGCAAAACGTCCGAAGTTATACCACGTGCTGTTTATTTAAACCAGAATAATTTCAATTTATATGACATGCATTGTCAAAACTGATGACTATTGTCCCCAGAACAATTTCGAACAATTAAAGTTGTCTAATAAAGTGATTTAAAGCAAATCAACATTTTTTTCCATCTTTTTTTGTTCGAGTTCCACATTTTGTATTTACAATTTTAAATTTTGTACATGCGTAAATTTGAAAAAAAACTTTCCAAGAATTGATTTTTATCCGTAATTACCGTAATTTTAGGTTTTATGGTTTCTTTGGGGGAGAAATGCTGTTGTATTTTTATAAGAAAGTTGTAAAGTAGGGGAATTTACCTGCAAATTTTATAACAAGTCAGAGCAAAGGGATTTTTTGTAGGATGGTTAATACGGGCTGGTTATCTAACTCCACTCTGCAATTTTTTTACGTCATTTCGGCTATTATTATTAAATTGATATCAAATTCAACAGGAATTATCTAGAGCAAGCAGAAAATTGAGTTCGTTTTGCTTGCAAAGTTTTTTCGCTTGCAAATCAATTCAATTTTTACCCGGTAAACTTTATTAAATAAAACCCCTGCTAAGAAATGTGAAAAAAAAACTTTTCATTTCTTCAGTTCCTGTCTCCGTAATTTTAAGGCGCTTTTTGAATGAAAACTTCATTTTTAAGGGTTTTAATTCTGTTTGATCCGACCAGAAAACTCTAAAAGGGTCTGTTTCAGTTTTTTTCTTTTTGTTTTCTACGCAAAATCAGGTACCACAAATAGTGATCGGACTAAGTTGAGTGATATATCATATAAAAGCCTTTACAGTTGCGATTGGAACCACATTAAAATATTCAAAAAAGTTTTTCCCAGTGTTGAGAAATTTTTTTTGATTTGTTTTTCTATGTTCAAGTACCTTTTCTAAAAAATTAGTTTTTCAATTTGCTTATTCTAGTATGGTTGTCTAATATATCTAATTCCCAGTTTTTGTGCTTTAGTTTTTCAATTTGCTTATTCTAGTATGGTTGTCTAATATATCTAATTCCCAGTTTTTGTACTCACGTTTCATCACACCCCGCCGAAAAAAAACGACAATAATTTGAAACTTTGTTGTATTTTCTAAGACTGCGGTTGAAACCTCCTGTTCTAGTTGCCTATTAAGCGACTATCCTTGTTGCTATTAGCCGCGAGTACTCTAGAAGGAGGGAACTATTTTTCTTCATTCAGTACTCACGGTCATCCAAAAACTTCAGGGACTGGTTTTTAATAATTTAGTATGTTTCACTGCTTTGATAGTTGAATAATGAACAATTTACAAAAATATATTCAGTGCTTATTGATATTTCACATGACAATGATTTTAAAAGAGTTTTTAGACCAAATTCAATTGAATATATTTGTTTCATTCTAAACGTCTAGTGGGAACAAATGCCCAATTTTTTTAATATCACTTTAATATCACTTCAGTTTATTTGCCCCTATTTTGCCCTTATCTCCTAAGTTGATGCTCTATAATTTGCTGCGAGTAGCAATCTCAAAGTAGCAAGTTTTATTTTCTACCCAGAATTTTCTCGACAAATGATTGCACTGAGATAGGGACCAGTTTTTAAGTTTATGTAAATGCCATCAATTGTTTTCTTTCTGTCTGGAGACCTGCTCCTTTGACCTTGTGATCTCCAACGTCCGTTCTGATCTGAAATGAAACAGTGCAGTAAGATTTCGATTTGATGCCTAACAGTTGAACTAAAAATACAACTTATTCACAATCTTTTGATATTCCAAACATACGACTTTAACATGGCGCAGCCAGCAGAGAAAAAAGGAGGGGGAAAAAATCCATTAAACATAGTAGCATTTTGCGAAGCACGAACACCGGAACCTCCAGTCTATTGGGAGGAGTGGATAATTAAGTTTCACTGGGGGATGATAGCAAAGTACGATATTGATCCCGATGATTTCTTTTTTGCGAGTACTCTAAATGCGGCAGCTATCACGGCGTTGCCTGAAAAAGTAAATGGGAAAAACCGTCTCGAGTCGGAAAAGAAGTTAAAGTCTAATCTATATCTATGTATCGGAGACGAGGCGCAACGGATATTCAAAGCACGGAAACCGACGGTTAACATTAAAACTGAACGGTACCCACGGGTTCTAGATGAGATGTAAAATGTGTTCCAAAGAGAGAGGAATGTAACACATGAACGGGGTCTTTTCTACGGAAGAAAACAACGTGAGAATGAAACGTTCGAAAAGTTCCATGCGGAACTAAGCGCTCTAGCAGGTAGATGTGATTTTGCAAATGCGGCCGAAAATGTTCGTGACATTTTCATTATGAATATGCGGGAGTCGGATTGCCAACGAGAATTATCACGATCAACTAAATTACCTGAAGAAGTCTACCGGATCGCATTATCATACGAATGCGGGGAGCTTGCATACAAATCATATACGGGAAAACCAGCTTCAACAGCTCCGGCTATTTCAGTAAAACAAGAACCGGTAAGTAACATAAGAAGGGGACAAGGATTTTTTCGAGGTCGCGGACGTGGGGGACGTGGAGGATACACGCAAGGATCAAGTAGTAGTGGAGGAAGCAGAAATAATTGTAGGTGTTACAATTGCGACGCACCAAATTTTACCCTGGATCACATTGCGAGCTGTCCTGCAAGGGGAGCAACATGTAACTCGTGCCGAAAATTGGGTCACTTTGAACGAACATGTCGAGTAGTTAGAAGAGGTACTAACCATTGGAGGGGACGAGGACGAGTCGGACTGGTTAGGGAGGAAAATGAGCATCACCAAAGTACACAAAACGTAAATGACTTGAACGAAGATCCAGTGTCGTGGGTCAATCAGCAGGGGTGCGGGGAAAATGAATCCATGACGTCGGGATCGGACGGATTACATGGTAATATCAATACACAGGAAGAGGAATGAAACCAAACTAAAGCTCCCTGGGGCCCGCGTGCAAGTTGAAGTATCAGGGAAGAAAATGTGGTTGTGGATCGATAGTGGATCCCCAGTGACTATTTTTAGCATTAACGACCTAAAAGAAACGTTAGGTAAAGCGAATATTCATCTACAACCTTCAAAAGACGAATTCCTGGACTATAACAACAATCGAATAAAAATACTGGGGAAGGTAACAGTGATGATGTCATTAAACGGCTGGGCAGCACCAGCACAAGTGTCGGTTATATCCGGGAATCATCAGTGAATCCTGGGGCGGGATCTTATGGGCACCCTGGGCCTCGAGTTAGTCCAACGGAAGAAAGTGATGGGAATCACAGGGGAAGGAATCAGCCAAGAGGAGGAGGAATATGACGAATTGCAAACATACTTCTGTAAGTTGTACCCAAATTTGTTTACTAGGATAGGGAAAATCCGGAATGCAAAAGTAAGAGCTGAATTTTTTGACAATTTGAGGCCCATACAACAAAAAGGACGCAGGGTGCCAATCAGTCTACAAGATAAGGTGGATAAAGAAATTCATCGGCTGATAAATGAAGGGCATATCGTAAAATTACAAGAATGCTCAGATAAGTATTTCGTCTTTCCCATCGTAATTACAGTAAGAAAAGATGGAAGTATAAAAATAGCACTGGAATCAAGAGAATTAAACAAGCAGGTACACAAAAATAAGTACCAAATGCCAAATATTGACGAATTAGTAGACGGAGTAAGTCAGATTATTGCGGAGAAAAAAGCGGGGAATGTACATTTTACAACGTTGGATTTCACATATGCGTACGGACAAGTCGCTTTAGAACAAAAAACGAGCGAACAGTGCAATTTCTCACTCGTTGGTGGGAAATCCACAGGAACTTATCGTTTTAAAAACGGATTTTACGGGTTGACGTCAATGCCGGCGGAATTCCAAAAAGAAATTGACAATTTACTTAAAGAGTTCCCTCAAGCTAACGCGTTCATTGATGACATCTTAATTTCTTCAAAAGGAACTAAGATCGAACACATCGCGTTGGTAGAAAAGATATTGAAAAAGCTGGATATTTCTAATGTTGCTTTAAAATTACGAAAATGTGAAATTGCGAAAACAGAGTGCGAATGGCTCGGATTTCGAATTGGAGAAAGTGGTATTACACCCTTAGTAAGAAAAACACAAGCAATTGAAGACATGAAAACCCCAAAATCTCGAAAGCAGTTGAAATCTTTGATGGGTTCACTACACAGTTTACACAAGTTTTTACCCAAACTCGCAGAATTAAGCGCACCGCCGAGGCCACTACTAAGTCAGAATAACGATTTTGTTTGGACTAGCGTTTGCGAAAATGCATTCCAACATTTAAAATCGCTGGTGAAAAATATTGTCGAATTACGACACTTCGACATTCACCGGGAGACTAGAATTATTTGTGACGCTAGTCACGATGGTTTGGGGGCCGTGTTAGAAAAGTATGGGGCATCCGGGTGGCATCCCATTTCGTTTGCATCGCGTTACCTTAACTCGGCTGAGAAAAAATACTCCACGAACAAATTAGAATTACTTGCAGTAGTGTGGGCTACGGAACATTTTCGAAATTACAAATATGGCCGTTATTTCACAGTTATTTTGGACCATAAGGCCCTGCTAACGTTATTAAATTCATCTCCGAAAGGAAATAAAACGTTTTTCAGCCGACTAACGCGTTGGTACGATCGGTTAGTGCCGTACGATTTTAAAGTTGAACACAGATAGGGGTCTAAAATGGGAATGGCAGATTATTTGTCCCGGTTTCCATCTGCAGCGGCACCCGAGACCAGTCGTTACGATGAAAGCTTTATAGTAGCGAAAATAAAAATGATAAATGAAGCTCTAAATCCTAGGGCTCAAATGAAGCCTAGGGGTCAAAATGTGAAACATCTAAAACCAATACCGGCGGTAGAGGGCGATCAGTCATGTCCTGACATAACGACAATTGTCGCATCCAATGGGAATACAAGAACAATTGAATATGCAAATACTCACAGTGAGAGTAAACGCTCACTAGAGGGCGTTTTTGCATGCAACCGGCGGTTAAACAATCAGATTCAAGAGATTTGCATACCGGCGGAAATATGCAAATATCAAAGAAGAAATTTCAGACATCGTTCTCGCTACGCAATTTCAAGTCGCAAAATACAAGATATGAATAACATGAATAGTAAAAACTCAATAAATTCACCTGAAAAACATGATCAATTTACCTCTGCTATTGTAAATACATCAACCAATTCTGGAGACGTTAATCTTAACCTTGTGCTTAATCGTTTAAATCAACCACCCAGTCTTAGTTCTGTCAGTTCGGACTCGGATATTGAGTTAATACCGCCCGAAATTATCGATAAAAACAAACAAATTCGAAGAAATCCAACACTATAATCTCATTCCCTCATCAGTTCCCAGGGTTATCCTACCCATTAGTACAGAGCGATAAATGGGTTTACTCCATAGTACCGTCGGACAGTAAAGTTGTCAGAAAATTGGAACATCCGGAAATTTTGAGTTTAAAGTTAGTCAAGGCTAAACTGGAGAAGGACCCCATTATGAAGACCATACGTGACGCGATCAGAGACAAAAACCCAAGAGCCAGAGAAATCATCACTAAACTAGGACCATATTACGCCCAACACTATAATGACTTCGCAGTACGGGAAAACTGTCTGTGGATGGACGGCCGGTTGGCCATACCTAAGGACATGTCTTCAGCAGTCCTCAACCGCCAACACTTTCAGCACCATGGACGAGACAAGATGTTCGCTGCCGCAAAGGATGTGTGGATCCCTTTGATGCACCGAAATATTGCCGCAACAGCGAAGTACTGTAAAAGCTGCGTAGAAGCAGGTAAAAATCTCAAACCAGATATCCCGAAACGTGATATTGGGGAAACGTATGTACCTAAAGAACCAAACGATTTGGTCCAATTAGATTTCTGGGGCCCAGTCAATTATGTAAGGGATAGGAAGAAATATGTACTCGTAGCAGTAGATACTTTTTCGCACTGGCCGTCAGCATATATATGTTCAAGTAACAAATCTAAAAATGTATTAAAGTTCCTAAGGAAGTACATAAATACTCATGGACACCCAAGGAAGTTGCATATGGATCAGGCAACGGGGTTTTTCTCGAATGACATCCAAAGTTTCTGTAACTATGAAGGCATTGAACAAATCAAATCTCCAGTTAAGGATCATCGCGCAACGGGAATGGTCGAAAGAACGATTGGGTCGATAAAAAATTACGTGCTCACTTATCTCCAGGAAAATCAAAATTACAAATTTGGGGAAATGATATCTCGAGCGCTCAGCGCTTTACGTTTTGTGCCACATTCTAAGACTAAATTAACACCCTTTGAGGCATATCATGGAAGAGAAGCAAATACGGCGTTTCGAAACTTAACAAAAACACCATCATTGAAAAATCTAAATTGGAACAATGTTGTTAACCAGAAGCTATCTTGTTTAGACAAGGCGAGTAATCTCCCTGAGGTGGAGCTGACCCTGGATTGGGAAAAGAGAAGCGACCTAGTATACGCACCAGAGCAAAGAAAAACCCCAAGGATTTTGGACGGTGATGAGATAATTGACAGGGATCCAAAGGCCACGGAGATAGCAGATAAAGTTCCAAAGCATTCAGGATGGCTAAAACGGCACAAGACAAGCTCAACAACAGTCTACCAAAAGACGGGAAAAACAGACCCAAAGGATCCAAGGAGGTATAAACGCTTACCATTGAAAATCGATAAGTTAACTGATCATACTGTGAAAATGGAAAAAGGGGCGTTATTAAGACGAAGTGGTGTTTCTTTTAGAACGGCGGCTGAGGAAAGCCAAATCAGGGATTTGAACAAAGCGTGCATCCCGGGTCCTAGCAAGTACCGAAAAAGCACCCCGGGTCCAAGTGAACCCGGAAAAAGCACCCCGGGTCCAAGTGAGCCCGCAAAAAGCACCCCGGGTCCGAGTGTACCCACGAAATTCAAACGAAAGGCGGAAAAGGAAAAAATCACAATGGGACAGGCGAAAAAAGCAGCAAAACCGAGGAATGTGGAATATAGCGAAGACGAGAGTGAGGAGAATGACATGAGCGATTGGACAGTCGAGGAGGACGAGGCGGCAAAGACTGCGGCGAGTAAGGAAGTAATTGAACCGTCGGATACAGTTGTCACGCGAACGCCGAAGACCGTCGAAGGAAATCGGAAGAAAGGCGCAGAGGGGACAAGAAGAAAACCGCAGAGGGGACAGGCGTTGACAAGAAGGGGGGTGTCATGATTCATCGCATACAACACAAGTAACATGACGCAGATCGAAAAGAAAAACCTAAATGAGAGGTTTGGCAAGTTTGCCTGAAAACTCAAGTTAAACTGTTTGCCTGAAAACTCAAGTTAAACTGACAATGATCTGTAACATGAAACTGCAAGGATAACAAATACAAGTTGATAAATTTTATACAAGTTAAAATTTATTTGTGGTTGCCCGAATGAGATAGGGACCAGTTTTTAAGTTTATGTAAATGCCATCAATTGTTTTCTTTCTGTCTGGAGACCTGCTCCTTTGATCTTGTGATCTCCAACGTCCGTTCTGATCTGAAATAAAACAGTGCAGTAAGATTTCGATTTGATGCCTAACAGTTGAACTAAAAATACAACTTATTCACAATCTTTTGATATTCCAAACATACGACTTTAACAGCACACACAACTATTTTGAAAACTTTACGGGAAATATTTATATTGCTGATATAATTGTCTGTGATGGGGGGGGGGTTCAAAAACTCTCAATGGAGATATTCGTCTTTTTTAGGTTGTCGACCTATATGATTGTCCTTGCTCTCCGCCAAAAAAAAGTGCAATGGTTCCATTTTTCGAAATTTTTCTCAGCCACAGCAATTTTTTTGAACGTTTTCGGGCACTTAAGACTTAGACCAAGTAATTGCGCTTCGCGTCAAAAGCGCGTGTAGAAAAATGAGGTGTGTTTATAGGTGATCTTGGACCCCCTGACAATCAAGAAGATGTACGTGAAGAGCTGGTTCACAGTGGACTTTGTCTCCTCAATTCCCCTAGACTACCTCTGTCTTCTCTTCACCAACGGAGAGCAGGCCACCACTGGCACTAACATACTCAATGCCTCCAGAACACTCAAGATGCTGAGACTCACCAAACTACTCAGGTACAGGAATCCATTAGTGCAAAAAACCCAAATTATGGAACAGATACTCAAACAAACTGTGAAGTTTGGAAAACGCTATTGAGGCCGACATTTCGGTACTTTGAGTGTCTCCGAGCTAAAAGAAAAACTATTACTTTGCTCAATACCACTATTACTTTGCTCAATACCTTTTTTTAGGTCGATCAAATTGATTTTCCGAGCTCTCCCAAAGCACTAAAAGTTCCCTATTTTGGGTTTTGGCCAAATTTTGTGCGCCGCAGGCAAAATTTTGAAAAAAACAGGCCAAACAGGCCGTTTTTTTGGCAATTTTTGGAAAATTTTGACCAAAAAATCGCGTTTTTTCGTTGCGCGCTACCCCTCAAAATTAAAATAAATTAGCTCCGAAGGCGCCTTTAGAAAAATTTCAGGGTCCGTCACCAAAAATGGATATTTCAAAATAGTACAAAGGGGAGACCCTTTGGGTCGGCAGGGGGTCGAATCAGTGAGGGGTAGGGGGCGTCCGCCCCCCTAAATCCGCCCCTGCATTGCATGTAGTTTTTCGGACACAGCTGAACAGCTCGTATGTCGCTCGATTATCACGGATATAAATGGTCTTATTCTGTTGCCTGTTAATTAAATATAACTTCTGTTTCAGCCTAATGCGACTTCTGAGAGTATCTCGACTGATGAGATACGCTAGTCAATGGGAGGAGGTTAGTAGTCTTAATTCAAAACTGAACTGAACATCACCCAAAGCTGATTGACCACTGTCAGCTTAAAGCCACAAGGGTTTTCGAATATACCTGATTTGTTTTAATTTATAGCAAAACTGAAACCGTTTTTTCAGCTTATGCCAAATTATTGTTTCGCATCACCTTTGAGCACTTCTTTAATAGAAATATTATAACTTTTTAATATATTTTAACATGGTCTAGTCATTGTAATACATGAAATCAAATTTGTTTTTTTTAACGTTATATTGAACAGTTTTAGCTTAATAAATTCGTCTAGATTCGTTGACATTTAAGGTTTTATGCTCACCGGTCAGGAATTTAGTGGTTAATTCATTTATTTTATGCTTGCAGTTCTTCAATTTGGCGAGTGCGGCGTTCAAAATAGTGAATTTGATTTCGATGATGGTGCTGATAAGCCACTGGAACGGATGTCTCATGTTTCTCATCCCCCGCCTCTACGATTTCCCGCCCGACTGCTGGGTGTCACGTGACGGACTACATGTTAGCAGTGCTCTTTTTAGTTTTTCTTTTCTGTATACTACTTATGTTTTGTTTATGAATATTAGATTATTTGAACCCTACTTGAACCGATAAACCCGACAAGCTCTGTCAAAGCAAATGCCACAGGATGATAGCGGTAAAATGCAAATGTTATGATGATGTTGATTATCGCCATTTTATTGCTTTTATTTTACTCAAAAGTTGTATGCAGCATTAAATTTAAACGGGCGAAGCCTTGATCGGACGAAGCCTTGAAAATTTTGACTGCCTTATTTGAAAGTCTATGAAATAGTGTTCGCTTGAAAAAAAACTGATGAAATTCTTACAAAAATTTGAGACTTGTTTTTGAAAACCATCCCACCACACGCTTTATAAACTACAAAGTGATATGTTTTGCATAAACCAAAGTTTTGAACAGACCAAATATCATGCCCTCTTAAATTGGAACGATTTCTAAAGCGGATTAAAAAAGCCGATTACGAATTAATAGCCCGAAATTTGCAATCTTGAACCCGCCTTCAACTTTACGAAAAAGACTGCTCTTTTCAAGGCAAAGCCTTTAATATTTTGACACTCATTAGCTGACCTCGAATAACTTTTACTCAAAAAAATTTCTGACAAATTATGAGTTTTAAAGCGGATAATATCAAACTAAAAAAAGTGTTAAGATTTGAGTAGTGAGGAATTAATTCCAATCAGTTGTGCGGGATAGCTTGCCACGTGCAAGTAAACCGTGTTACGCTTTCAGGATTCTTAATAAAACTTTCAAGGGGAGCATATATTAGTCCAGAGCATGGCCAAATTGGCAATTTTCAAACTCCCAAAGCTTTGCAAATGTGATCGGAGGTAAAAAAAATCTTTTAAATTTGATTTTGGGAGTCAATATCTTCTACAGGGCATAACAATTTTTTTGTTAAGAAATATTATTTTGATCGCCGAAAATTGACTGAAACAAACCACAGTTAATATCTTATTAAACAAACCAAACATAAATAGTCCGTTTTTTTGAAAATTGGAAAAAAAAACTAGCAGAAGAACTACTGCGCAAAAATTTGTCAGTAAACTGTCAAAATTTACCAGTAAAAAAGTCTGGAGAAAAATTTACTCGAGCATAAATAATCAGTTTTTTTTCTTCGAAAGTGGAAACGATAAGTATAATTGATGAAAATTTTTAACATAAAGCCATATATCAAACATTTATGACGTTTTCTCAAGCATGAAATAATTCATGTATAGCAATACGACCGTTTTGTTCCGACTCTGGAAGAAAGTGGGGAATATTTATGCTTGTGGTTGGTTTTTTTTCAATTAAAATTTTCGTTTTATTAACTGAGCGTTTATGATGAAAATTTTTATATCATCAGAAATTTATTGTTGTCTGAGTTAACGCCTGTAAACAATTTTTTATTGAGTTATGTGGGTTTGAAAAAATTCATCTTGGCCAATTTGGGATATATTGCGTTCTTACAACACGTGTAAGAGGCAAATTAAATTGTTCCAATTTGGTTTGAAGCGAATTATTTGGTCTTATTATTAGGTTACAGGACGCTAAAGGCATCTTTTTTATACTTTACATAGATTGTTGAGGTATATATACTAAGAAAAAAAGAAAAAAAGACAACATTTGTTCTTTCTTCTGGTGGTTATATTAATTTTTAACAATAAACTTTTTTATTGGCTTTGAAGTGCAGTCGGACTGCTTGTGTCCGATTTCATTCTTGATGAAAAAATTCTTAGTAATTTTGTTATTTTTTGAACATCAGACGCGAATTTAGAGTGCTTAGATGAATGCGTCCTCTCCTCAATAATTCAACACCCTCGCCGCCGAAAGATTTTGGTATACTGATTTATGAAATCAATTTGCCGCCAATCAAAACTAGTTTTGAGGAACCGAACTTTTCGTCCGTAATTGTTTGCTTACTTTAAGTGATTACGTCTCAAATGGCATAATTCCCAAATGGCATAAAAAATGAAAAATTTCCCAAATGGCATAAATTTCATGCAACAGTTGCATTTAGAAAATCGAAATAACTTTTTCGTGAACAATGTGCGTGAAAAATGTGGTCAAGTTGTCATTTTAAATGCTGATTGATTTTTATCTTGAAAAAATTGTATTTTTTTTTATCAAAAGCGCGAAGCATAAGCTTGCAGTTATTGATAAGCTTTTTGTGGTCAATTGTCGCTCATTTTTTGTTTAGAAGCAATTAATTCCAAATTTTGTTGACATGTTTTCGTTCCTGACAAATGTTAGAATTTGAAATTGATAGCCACTGTTAGAATTGCAAAGAAAACATGAAATTTATGCGATTTCGGAAAAGTTTCATTTTTATTCCATTTGGGAATTATGCCATTTGGGAAGTTACCCTTTAAGTGCGCGCCCCAAAAATGCAATTTTTTGGTCAAAGCCCTCTAAAAAGTGCCAAAAACTGAATTTTTTGCGCGTTTTTATGAAAAAAAAATTGACTGGTACTCAAACTTTTGCTCAAGTCGATTAAAAAATTCTAAAATATGTCCGAAAATTTTTTTGCAAATTCTATCGAGAAAAACCAAGATCTTTCCCTGTTGAAAAAATTTGAACAATGGATATGTGTTTTTGTTCTGCTTTTTACTGCGATGAGGCGCTCGTGAAGTGTTAAGTAGGCCTTTTGTTGTTTCAGGGAAAGGAGTGGCAAGAGCAGTACAGCTGGTCTCTGTTCCGCGCCATGTCCCACATGTTGAGTATAGGCTACGGCCAGGAGCCCCCTCAGTCCCTCACCGACCTCTGGTTCGTCATCATCAGTATGCTAAGTGGGGCTACCTGCTACGCCCTGTTCATTGGCCACGCCACGAATATGATACAGCAGTTCGACAGTTCCAGGAGGCTATTCGCCGAGAAGGTCAGTTAGCCGATATATGTAAAGCGTAATGGGGGCGGGACAAATGGCATATTACGAAATGGAAAGGAACTTTGTATCGGGCACGTTTTTGCATGGAAATCGGGTCTTACAAAAAAACATCGCACGAGTTTGGATTGCAATAGAAAAATTCTAAATTGGTTACTTAGACTCGAACTGAAACGGTCAGATAATTTTTGATTTTCGGAATCTACTTTTAATAGCAAGGCGGTATTTTTCTCGTTACTTACAACGTCAATTTAAGAGAGAAAAGTTTGAATTATTCTTTTTATGCGATAATTAAACTGTTACAATGAAATTCTTGACACTTATTTTCACTCTCTTCCTCGTTCTCTCGGCACAGAAAAAGAAGATAGAAAAATAAAGACAAATTTTAGCTTTTTAATGAGTAAATAGCATCTTATGATATATCTCAATTCGAACCAACCATTTAGAGTGAAAGCCATTTTTGGGTTTGCTGCAAACTGATGTCATCTTTTGTTCAGAAGAGCTTAAAAAATCAATTTAGTTTAGCAAAAGAGGTCGATAACGCATTCAAATTTTTAAGAGAAAATAAGCCTTCCTAATGAAATGGTAGATTGATTTTGAAGCATATGTTACAAAGTTTATCTAATCTGCGCGAAGCTTGATCTGACTGCCTTGAAAGTTGCCTCGAGTTTTCTTTAAAAAAAAAGATTTTTTTTTCTTGGATTATCTTGAGTTTTAACTAACATCATTATTTTATGCGCCTATTAGCGAACCAATGGGACAATGCGCTTGCTTCGAGTGACTTCGGAATGAGTTCGAGTGCGGATTAATACTCCGCAATCAATTTTTTTGTACCGGCTGATTGAGCTTTCTAGACAAATGGATACAACCCAACCAGCGCATAAGTCTCGACAAATTGACCAAACCGTCGTTGTTCAAACCCCTTACAAAAACGATTGCAACTGGCCGTCTTTTTTCAATTTCGATTCAGAAGACACAAACTTTTAAGGAAACTCCCCGTTTAACCGTCGTTGAAATGTACCCTGCAAACAAAAATCAATTAGAATTTTTTCTGAAGGACTCATTATTTTTTTGGTTTTATTTTTTAATGCAATTCAGTTATCCAAAAATGGTCTAAAACCTGTTTTCTGTTTCTTAAAAAAACAGACTAGACGACAGTTTTTTCAAAATCTCCGTTTTTCGGATTTTTTTTTGGAATCAAATAATAATTTGAAAGAATTCAAGGCCGTGTTATTCTCATATGGCACCAAGTTCATTTTCCCTCTTCCCTAAGCAATATGGATTGGTGGAAAAAAATTGACCTTATTTGGGGTTTTTAGCAAACCGGAACCAAGGACTTTAGGCGCAGCGCTCTGCAAACTTAGGGAGGAAAAAATTAAGTTAGTTTATCCGGCTTATTAAATCATCAGGTATCTTTGATGCTTTAATTATGTTGGAAAAAGGCATAGAGGATGCTATTTTTTTCAAACAAAATTGATGAGATACGCACCAATTTAGGACTCAAGAATGCATGAGTACCAACAGAAAGTTATGGATCTGCGATTACTATGTTTACTTTTTGTTCTTATAATGCTTCGAAGTTAAAAAGTTTCTAAACTGAATATTCAAAAAAAAACTATTGGATGAAAAAAGCGCAAAAAAAAACATTTATTGCTTGCGATAATTTGTTTTAATTTGATATTTAGGCCTAAACATGTCGTCATTTTCATCCGAGCAATTTTTTGGGCGGTTAAAAGGAGGCAGCTGTAAATTCTCCCTTTATAGCGGGCTTTCAAAGCAATCCTAGCTTTTTTAAGAGCATGATGCGGAGCTTTTTTCTTTTAATTATAGTTCCGACCATTTGAAATGGAAAGGAACTATGTATTTGGGTCTGTTTTAGTTTTTTCTTGTTCCAACCATTTAAAAAATGGGGAGCAACTTTGCCTTTGGGTATATTTTTTGTTTTTCATGCAAAATCAGCTACTAAAAGTAATCATCGGAGAGTTAAGTGATATATCATTTTGAAGCCTTTTCAGTCGTGATTTGAACGTCTAACGTTATCAAAACATTTTCAAAAAACTTTCCCAACAGTGAGAAAAACTGGTTTGAAAATTTTGATGTTTCGTCTAAGTTCGAGTGAGCCAGTAGCCTTACAATAGTTTAATTTGATAGCTTAAAAGCTTACAGTTGCTTAATTTAAGCAGTTAAAACTCATTTTTACTCAACTCAAATTGATTTTTTGATTGTTTTGAGTATCTAAGCGCCTTTCTGGTAACAAAAACGTCAAAACTGCAAAAAAAACTGCAAAAAAAAACAAAAATAACCGGCTCTGCTTGTTTTTTTTCTTTGTTTTTCACGTAAAATCAAGTACCACAAACAGTCATAGGACTGGTTTGAGTGATATAACAGCTAAAAGCTCTTTCAGTCGCGATTCGAACTACTTTAGAAAAAAAAATCCAAAAAAAGTTCCCAGTGTTGAGAAATGTCGGTTTCAAAGTTTCCAGATTTTTGTCTTAATTCGAGCGAATAAAGCAAGTGAGCAGGCTTATCTTGTTTTTCGCGCAAAATCAGGTTCCACAAATCATGGTCGGACTGGGCTGAGTGATATATCATATTAAAGCCCTTTCAGTCGTAGTTCGAACGACTTCAAAAAATTTTGAAATTTTTTTCCCGGTGTCGGGACAAACCGGCTTCAATTTTTTGCTTTTTGTCCATTTACGAGTAAATGAAGTGATGATAACCTTTTTAATTGGTCATTTAGACAAAAAATGCTGTTACATTTTTAAGAGTGTGTATAGTTTTATCATCACCCCGCATACAAAAAACGACACTAAATTGAAGAACCTAATAAATTGAAGCACTTTTATTTGTAGTTTTTATGAATATGGTCGGACCATTCTGTGCTACTTGCACAGCAACGGGCTATTCTTGTTTTTTTTTTGAATACTAACACGGTTAACTTTCTTGAACTAATAGTTAAAGCTAAGTTGTTGGCAATATAATTTTCGGTCAACGATAACGATTCTGAACAAAGCATTTGTAAAAAAAAAAAGTAATTAAATTAAAATAAACCGTTGATGTCGTTTAAGTTGGTCAATGTCGCCAATATTGTCAACAATTTGGTATCAACAAAAACAAAATTGTTTATTTTTGGCCAATGATGGTTCAAGTTCTTAACGGGAGTTTCATGGTCGATTTTTTTTCTCGACTTGCCCAGCTTATCAAAAATGCTGTAAACAACATACCATCTTGCTAAAATTGTCTACGACGAGGGGCATTTTTTAAGAAAAACTGTCCAAATCTAAAACACCATTATTAAGCATTTTTGGAAGGACTTGTCCCGAAAAATATTACATATTTACGCAAAGATGCATGTTGAATGTTCAACGGTCAGTCGGTCAAAGATATATGTTAAAATAGTACTAAAACCGTTTAGTTAGTTAGTTGGTGACCCTCTGGTTAGTGACAGGGTCGAATTTCCCAAACCGCTTTTGCCGTGGGGCATTATATGGGAGACGGTCCTATTTTAGCAGAGTAATTTGTGTATTGTTCCCTTCAGAGAATGGCCTAGTTTCAAACAAGATATGAACTTCGACGTCACCACGTGATTGTGAATTCACCTATTTTTGACTTCATTTAGATGCAGCAAATAGAAGAGTACATGGCACATAGGAAGCTGAACCCCGACCTGCAGGTGAAAGTGCACAACTACTACGAGTACAAGTACAAGGGCAAGATGTTCGACGAAGACATCATACTCGACGAAATGAACGAATGTCTACGAGAGGTGACATCCTTTACATTAACCAAACCTGGCCAATTAGCCGATCGCGCCTTATTCGCTTAACCGATAACTAATTGAGCAATATTGCTCGAAGGAGCAGAATGCTCAATTGATTCTAGTTAACTCCTGAAAATGAACCATTTTTTCAAATTAAATGGTGGGTTTTGTCATTGTTTATATGCAATATTTTTTAGACCTATATTTGCTTATTTGCTTCAAAGCTTCCTTAGTTTACTTTAAAAAGCGAGCAGCTAAAGAAGTACGTTTGTTGGGTTTTTTGTTCATTCTTCTGGAACTGAATATTCTCATTTTTCTTACAGTAACCAATACTTTGATCACGCTTTCTTTTTCCTCCCCACTTGGATTTTATGGGCTTAAAAATGGCGAGATAGGAATATAGAAAACTAGATTAGAAGATTAAATTTCATGTGTTGTAGTAGTCTTTAATGACAGAACCCAGGGTCCCCAAGGCAGTATAGCTTACGATTACAAAGCAGTGGGATAAGACCCGTCGGTCAGAAATGGTTGATGGAATATCACTTTCATCCCAAGTCGTGTGTTACCATTGGTAACTAAATCTGTCATGACATCTACTTAAGTAGTATTTTCTTGATGAACTAAAAAATTGCCATGCTTCTTTTTGGAAATCATAAGTCAAGTATAATGAAAGTGGCTGAACGTGGCTGCCTTTCATGGTGTACGCTACAAGGACTACAAAATTTACCACAGAAATAAGGCCGAAAACACAAAAGAAGCGCTAAAACGTCGCTGTGCTGAAAGTGCAATTCGAAGCAGGG